>NC_080723.1:22940399-23075399 GCF_019097595.1 Hemibagrus wyckioides
ACCACACTACTGAATACATCACTGTTACACCACACTACTGAATACATCACTGTTACACCACACTACTGAATACGTCACTGTTACACCACACTACTGAATACGTCACAGTTACACCACACTACTGAATACATCACTGTTACACCACACTACTGAATACATCACTGTTACACCACACTACTGAATACGTCACTGTTACACCACACTACTGAATACATCACTGTTACACCACACTACTGAATACATCACTGTTACACCACACTACTCAATATGTCACAGTTACACCACACTACTGAATACGTCACTGTTACACCACACTACTGAATACGTCAGTTACACCACACTACTGAATACGTCAGTTACACCACACTACTGAATACGTCAGTTACACCACACTACTGAATACGTCAGTTACACCACACTACTGAATACGTCACTGTTACACCACACTACTGAATACATCACTGTTACACCACACTACTCAATATGTCACTGTTACACCACACTACTGAATACGTCACTGTTACACCACACTACTGAATACGTCAGTTACACCACACTACTGAATACGTCACTGTTACACCACACTACTGAATACATCACAGTTACACCACACTACTGAATACATCACAGTTACACCACACTACTGAATACATCACTGTTACACCACGCTACTGAATACATCAGTTACACCACACTACTGAATACATCACTGTTACACCACACTACTGAATACATCACTGTTACACCACACTACTGAATATGTCACAGTTACACCACACTACTGAATACATCACTGTTACACCACACTACTGAATACATCACTGTTACACCACACTACTGAATACGTCACTGTTACACCACACTACTGAATACGTCACTGTTACACCACACTACTGAATACATCACTGTTACACCACACTACTGAATACATCACTGTTACACCACACTACTCAATATGTCAGTTACACCACACTACTGAATACGTCACTGTTACACCACACTACTGAATATGTCACTGTTACACCACACTACTGAATACGTCAGTTACACCACACTACTGAATACGTCACTGTTACACCACACTACTGAATACGTCACAGTTACACCACACTACTGAATACGTCACTGTTACACCACACTACTGAATACATCACAGTTACACCACACTACTGAATACATCACTGTTACACCACGCTACTGAATACATCAGTTACACCACGCTACTGAATACATCAGTTACACCACACTACTGAATACATCACTGTTACACCACACTACTGAATACATCACAGTTACACCACACTACTGAATACATCACTGTTACACCACACTACTGAATACGTCACAGTTACACCACACTACTGAATACGTCACAGTTACACCACACTACTGAATATGTCACTGTTACACCACACTACTGAATACGTCACTGTTACACCACACTACTGAATACGTCACTGTTACACCACACTACTGAATACGTCACTGTTACACCACACTACTGAATACGTCACTGTTACACCACACTACTGAATACGTCACTGTTACACCACACTACTGAATACGTCACTGTTACACCACACTACTGAATACGTCACTGTTACACCACACTACTCAATATGTCACAGTTACACCACACTACTGAATACGTCACTGTTACACCACACTACTGAATACGTCACTGTTACACCACACTACTGAATACGTCACTGTTACACCACACTACTGAATACGTCACTGTTACACCACACTACTGAATACGTCACTGTTACACCACACTATTGAATACGTCACTGTTACACCACACTACTGAATACGTCACTGTTACACCACACTACTGAATACGTCACTGTTACACCACACTACTGAATACGTCACTGTTACACCACACTACTGAATACGTCACTGTTACACCACACTACTGAATACGTCACTGTTACACCACACTACTGAATACGTCACAGTTACACCACACTACTGAATACGTCACTGTTACACCACACTACTGAATACGTCACTGTTACACCACACTACTGAATACGTCACAGTTACGCCACACTACTGAATACATCACTGTTACACCACACTACTGAATGTTCTTCATTTTGAAACGTGCAACAATTACAAAATAAACTTACACAAACCCCACATGCTAATAATATGGGATCCCCTTTAGGGTGGTTCCTGGTGTTACATTGTCTTTTACACATTTGAGGTAATTTCTCAACACTTTTTCATGGACTTTCTCTGAGCTTCATTCCAAACCTGTGGCCACAAGCGATTACCTGCCTTACCTGTCCTGTACTTACACCTGTGTGGATGCAGATGTCGCAGAATATTTCAGGAGACCACATTAAGGTTTAACATGTCACGATAAACAAACTAGCCTTTGTTCAGTGACGCGTTAACCATCACAGCTCCACAGATCCTATGTTTAAGTCAATCACGTACATTTCTGTGAACTATTTAACTGTAAGCAGCTCACCAGTCCTCAGCCTAGCAACTAGCTCAGAAAGAAACGCACTTTCCTCGACTTTTTTTTCTTTTTCTTTTTTTTTTGATTTAATCTTACGGAGATCTGAGAGCTCTGATTAACTGATGGCACTGTTTTTCACAGCCGACAATGAAAGCAGAACGTTTTAAGACGAACGGTGGGCAGGGTAAGGATGTGAGGAAGGCTTTTCCTGGAAAACTTCAGTTATAGGATGTCTGAATGGCACAGAATATATAAATGTCAGTGCAGACCATCTTAATCTCTTCATGGCCGCTGTTCATCTACAACGGGTAGACACTTCTGGCGAGTTGCATATGTATATGCAGAATAATTCCAGGAACCTGATGGTATCTTTTCATTCAGTCGTAGTCCCTGATTTATACTGGGTTTACTGGTAAGTACTCAGAAAGCGGTAGGATTGGAAATTCTTTGAGAATCCTGGGACAGTTCCAGGAAAAGAAGATGAACTCTTTATGACTGTTTCTCTTACGACGTGTTTTAAAAACATCAACACAGTTAATAGGTTAAGACTATAGCAACAGCATCCAGTAAGTACATGGTATCTGCCAATTCTCAGTCTATCCACCATGAGGTAGAAGCCATAGACTACTGCACTAAGACATTGTAGTATTTGTAGTTTTGCTCTCTGTCTCTCAGGTCCAAGAACTTTAGTATCTGTAATGGATGTGAAAGTGTGGGTAATGTACATATACATTTATGGCACTTGGCACACACCCTTAACCAGTGCCACTTACATTTATCTCATTTTATCGATTTGATCAATGAAGGGTTAAGCAATGTTGGGCTTGCTCATGGGCCCAACAGCAGCAGCTTGGTGGACCTGGGATTCGAACTCCAAGGTTCAACACCTTACCCACTAAGCTAACACATCCCCAGTGTGAGTCAGTGTGATTGGTACTTTAATAGTCAAATGCTCAGAACATCCAGAACAAAACAGCAGACAAAATTTTTCTTTTAGAAATGTTCTTTCTTTTGCCACAGCAGCTACAAGTCTGCTTGGGGAAGTGGTAGCTCAATGGTTAAGGTGTTGGAAGGTTGTGAGTTTGAATCCCAGATCCACCAAGCTGCCACTGCCGGGCCCTTGAGCAAGGCCCTTAACCCTCAGTTGCTCAGTTGTATAAATGAGATAAATGTAAGTCGCTCTGGATGCCAGATGACAGAAATGTTAATGTACAGGATGGAGTAAGATGCTAATTCTCAAACTGAGTCATCAGAGGCTAGAATATCTGGAACTATGTGTACTGGAGAGTCACAAGCTTTGAGTAATGACAAAAAAAAAAGTACAGGTCATGAAAATTAGCTTCTTCCCCATGGAGTGTACTGTAAATGCTGCTTTGGTGAATCAAGAGCATCTAATTCTGGTGGTTTGAGTGCTTTACAATGATGCGTCATGGTCAGCTGTATCAGACCTGGGGAAGGCCCAGGACATGCTGGAGAGATTATAATCACACAGTTGGGTTGGGAACCACTGGAGATCTGGCCAGGGACTGATAAATCTGGACTGATCTTCTGAAAGGAAAATGAATGACCGTATCACAAACAACAACTATTTACTGAAAACTCCATGCTCCATCACTACACTCACTGTAAATGGACACCATCTGGCCTGAGCTCATATTTCCCTGATGCTAACTATTCACCTCCTGGCTTGCATTGCATTGATTTTTTTTAACATTGTTAGTTTTTCTTCATTTCTGTACGGTCTCAGCAGGGGGCAGGGGGTGCTCTAATCAGCACACTGCCACTGAATGTAATTCCGTTGCTTTTTAGCATTTGGGGGAAAATGCACATGATTAACGTTAATAAGAATTAAGAGCATACTGGTGCCTTTGTCTGTCGCTCTTCACAATAGGAGCTTTATTTCTTAAAAGCAGTGCATTATCATGCCATAAGAACCCAGATTACAAAACACGCTTTTAGTGAGCTCTTCTTGCCGAGTTTGTCAGAAATAATTCCTCTTTCTGGCTCATTGTCTTGAGCAAAGGATTACAGTCAGCTTGTCGTGTGATGTTCGTGACGCTGCGAGAGGAGATGAGAGTGCGGTGAACAGAACCACAAGTTTTATAATCGTTCCAGTCTTTTGAAGGTGTACTATTTACAGAAAGTACCGTATTTAAAATATGTTTGTTTGCAGACTGAAAGCTAAACTGTAGCTTAAATCAGTGCTTCTGTGAGCTTGTATTAACAGAAACAAACCATACGCACCATTTTCTTTCTCACAAAGCATTGCCAGTGTTCAGGTTTAACTCCAATATAAACTCTTTCAACATCCAGAACAAGAGAAAATCAATGCAAGTTCTTCTATATTTTCCATTCTTTGTCTAATGAATTCAATGTGGACTGAAAATCAAATGTAAACGCGATTCCCACTCGTTATTCATGTCTGACATGCGTCGAAAAAGCTCTTCAGAAGCAAATCTAATGCGCTGTGGCCTTTAGACAGGCCTCTAACCCCTCGTTTTGTCGTGCTTTCTCCCTGCTATCTAATCACACTCATGTTTCATTATTGGGAATTCTGATGGCATTAACGACCCGATTCCTTGGAAACCTGGCTCCGCTCAGATGTCATATCGACGACCCGTTCTCGTTCTGTGAAACTGCACGTGTGTCAATATTATCGGACAACAGAGCACTTTTGTTTGGACGGCATGTCTTTGTTTAGCGCCACGCTAATGAGGTTTGCAGCCTCTGCTTTGTAAATCCTCCATATGAAGTGCAGCCAGGCATGCTTTCATCTCCCTGATGAGCTCCCAGTCGTGACTCTGCATTTTTTTTTCTTTTCCTGTCATTTAGGAGGTCGTTCCTGTGCCTGTGGAGGTAGAGGTCATACTATACAAAGCAAATGATAGGCTAGGTTGGTCTCTGGTGGCCATCTTGAAATGAATATATCGGTGGGTGAAAAGTAAGAGCTGCAGGAATGCCTTATTGAGATTAATAGCATGCTTACAGCTAGATCGGAATTATGGTACACTTCTTTGTAATCAGCGTCTCGGAAAGAAACGGTGTGATAGGAAGTGGTTTGTTTTGCTATAACAGCACGTCATGGAGTAATGAGAGATTTGACAACTATTTAAATATTTATGTGACTTTTTATTCACTTAGTTACTTTTGTTGTTTGTACTTACTTACGTTATAGTGGTTTATTATAGCAGTTCATTAACAGTTGTTCCATCACCAGCCTCATTTTTTTCTCTTGCTTGAAGTATACATTACGTCCTTATCCAGATCGACTTACATTATCTCATTTTATACAACTGAGCTATTGAGGGTTGAGGGCCTTGCTCAGGGACCCAGCAGTGGCAGCTTTGTGGACTTGGGATCTGAGCTCACAGCCTTCCAATTAGTAGTCCAGCACCTTAACCACTAAGCTATCACATTCCCGGTTAATAAGTTAATAAGACAAAAGAAGTGCAGCCGGTTGTGTTATCGAGAAACGGCATTCCCTCAAGACAACTCCCCAGTCCTGAAGATAGAGAATAGAGAATACAGACTGATACATAAAGCTCTCACACTGGAGACTCCTTCTGTAAACTCCTTTCTTCCATCGCTTTACAGAAAACTTCACTACATATAACGACTGTAAGTTTGTTTTTGTTAAACAGTGTGGGTCTTCAGTTAATCGTGTGCCTTCGTGTTTTATGTGACTGATACTTAAACGAGTCTGATTACTCTTTACGCCTGTGTTTGGATGTGTTCTGCATTATCGCATACTGAGATAGCGTGCATTCTCCCACTGCTGCTGCTTATACAAGAGGTTGCTTACTGCTAGCGCTAATTATGGGAGACAAACGACAGGCCATCTCTGAGACGCTAGCCTCTTTCATCATCCTCCCGAAGCAGGATGAATAGGTGAGGGGAGAGAGAGAGAGAGATCAGCAGAAAGAAAAACAGAAGGAAAGCGAGAGCTTTAACAGTCTCCGAAATAATGCTGATGAGCTTTAATTGTGTGAGATGAGTGACAGCAGCAGATGAACCCAGCTGGTGTTGCTCAAATTGAATTTCAAAACCATTAGTCTTGGGTCTTAGCACAAGTTCTGTAGATGATCAGCCCCTCCACAGGCCTGTAGAGTGGAGGCGGGGTGTGTGTTTGGAGAGGGAGGTGACTGTTCCACTGCTGAAACACAATGTACTTTTGTGACAATGGAACCTCATGAATGGTTTCATTTTAAGTAACTCCGCATGAATATTTTAAAGGCGCGAGTGAGAATGACTTATAGGAGAATTACCTGACAGCGTGTGCAGGTTATTTTATAATGTAAACCCCATTTATCAACTTCAGCTTCCCGAATGAGGCTGGGAGAACATGAGGGAGAGAGAGAAAGAGTGAGAGAGAGAGAATGAAAAGAGGTAGAGAGATGGATGAAGGGAACAACCTCCTTCAGCAACATGCTGGCAGTTTGAACCAAGTATAAGGAGTTCATACAGAAACACTCTTCAGTATGTTTCCTAATAGCACCAGGTCCTTGAAAAGTAATTTCCTGATTGAACTCAATTTCTCATATATACTGTCACGCTGGCTCATGCTAAACAGCTGGCCAGCATTCACATTGAAGATTAGGAACATGCTGGAAAATGAACACTGTTTTCTCTTCATGTAGAAGATTCTTGTCACAATGACATCCCATAAGCTCCTGGCATACATCCTCTATATGGCAAATCTGATGCACGGAGCCATTGTTTCAGCTATGTGATGATACGCCTGTCAGATGGGAAGAGTGTAGATTTGTTCCTAAACACAGTTAAAGGCTTTGGGTGGCAAATAAAAGATTCCATTTTCACCACTCCTTTGGGAGAATCCTTAAAGCCCTACAGCGAAAAGTGTTCCTGCTTTGGGTAGCTGTCACATCATAAATCAGACCTCGCTAGTGAGAGGAAACTGGCAAATATCCATACTGGGTAAAAATGGGCTAAACACCCAAACAAATCAGCCGAAGAGCCCTAGATGGATTTTTTTTCCCCGGAAACCCCCAGGAGTTCTTCAGCAGCACCTTTGAGGAAAGCCTGGGGTACTTTTACATATGCAGCGTTTAGTCTGTTTGAAGGGAACCCTGGTGTGTATTCCACCTTGGTGCAGGTGAGAATACAAAAGCCTTGGGTGCATGCCAGGATAACTTGTCTGAGATCATGCTCGCAGTCTGCTTCCATGTGAACTCTATTGCAGTGAAAAGGTCAATTAAACAGGCCCTGTGTTTAGGGTTGCATCTTATTTTTGGTAAATGTGAGCTGCTAAACTGAGCCAAAAGGTGCAAATTGACCCAAAGGACAGAGCTGTAGCTGTAGATTTGGACCAGTGATAGGATGTGGATACAAACAAAATACTGTATTACTGTACTTAAACTAAATGCTGAATGCTGACCACATGCTGTCCATGAGTCCAGTCTGATTTGGACTCGGGTAAAACTTTGAAATTAGGCTTTAAATTTCTGTGTAGAACCTTAAAAATGACGGGATTCACAGTTCAAATAACAAAGAACTTATAATGAGCCAAATGACAGGTTCTAATCATTTATATTATGATATATTTATATTAATGTTTAGTCATTATAATATAAATATAATCATTTATGTTATTTGATATTATTGGTACATATATTCTTGCAATCTGTAGGCAAACTAAAGAACAGAGTAACAGGTGAATAATAGAAAGGAAGGAGAGAGAAAGATGACTTGCTCTTTAGCTTTATTTGAATAAACAAACATTAACTAAACAGTACTCATTCCTTACAGTTTCTTCAGGCGCTGATTGTGAAATCCACAGCCGTCCTACCCATCTGCACAGCTCATACCGATTAGATCAGGGTGATTGTTTGGAAGAATGTTGAATGTTTAGGCAAGCGTCCTGAGAAAGCGAGAGAGACAGACACCATGATGACTTCACCCGTTAAATCAACAGGCTCCCTCCAAGGGCACACTGTAAATGAACTCCCCTCACCCCGATGGACGGAAAGACAAATGTTTGGTTATGGAGGGATGGGGAGAGGGAGGAGAGAGGATGGCGAATGGAAACAAGGCATGAATAGAAGAAGAATGAGAGCACTGAAAGTGCATCCCTTTTTGTTGATGTGTTTGAAAGTGCTTGCCCATATGAAGAGGCGGGTTGTGCCGTATCGATGCCAAGGCAGACAGATGGCATGGTGAAGTGCGTGGACAGAACATTCAGTGGCTACAAATGACCAGTCCATTCAGTCCAGTTAACAACTAAACATTGCTATTACCCTACTCCTACTCTGCTCCTACCCTGCTCCAACCCTACTCCAACCCTACTCCAACCCTACTCCTGCCCTTCTCCAACCCTACTCCAACCCTACTCCTGCCCTTCTCCTACCCTGCTCCAACCCTACTCCTGCCCTTCTCCTATTCTGCTTGTCCTCTGTTCCTACCCTGTTCACACCCTTCTACCCTGCTCCCAACCTGCTCCTACCCTTTTCCTATTCTGCTTCTCCCCTGATCCTACCCTGCTCTAACCCTGCCCCTACCCTACTCCTAACTTTCTGCTATCCTGCTCCAAATATGCTCCCACCCTGCTCCAACCCTGCTCCTACTATGCTCCAACCCTACTCCTACCTTTCTGCTATCCTGCTCCAACTATGCTCCCACCCTGCTCTAACCCTGCTCCTACTATGCTCCAAACCTGCTCCTACCTTACTCCAATCCTTCTGCTATCCTGCTCCTACCCAGCTCCTACTATGATCCTACCCAGCTCCTACTATGATCCTACCCTGCTCCTACTATGCTCCTACCCTGCTTCTACTCTGCTTCTACTATGCTCCCACCCTGATCCTACCCTGCTCCTACCCTGCTCCTACCCTGCTCCTACCCTGCTCCTATCCTGCTCCTACTATGCTCCTACCCTGCTTCTACTATGCTCCCACCCTGATCCTACCCTGCTCCTATCCTGCTCCTACTATGCTCCTACCCTGCTCCTACCCTGCTCCTACTATGCTTCTACCCTGCTTCTACCCTGCTCCTATCCTGCTCCTACCCTGCTCCTACCCTGCTCCTACCCTGCTCCTATCCTGCTCCTACCCTGCTCCTACTATGTTCCCACCCTGCTCCTACCCTGCTCCTATCCTGCTCCTACTATGTTCCCACCCTGCTCTTACCCTGCTCCTACTATGTTCCCACCCCACTCCTACTATGTTCCCACCCTGCTCCTACTATGCTCCTACCCTGCTCCTACCCTGCTCCTACTATGCTCCCACCCTGCTCCAACTACGCTCCTATCCTGCTCCTACCCTGCTCCTACTATGCTCCTACCCTGCTCTTATCCTGCTTCTACCCTGCGCCTACCCTGCTCCTATCCCGCTCCTACCCTGCTTCTACCCTGCTCCTGTCCTGCTTCTACCCTACTCCTGCTCTACTCCTACCTTTCTTCTACCCTACTCCTACAGTGTTCCCAGTATTACACAGGCTGGTAATACTTATGGAAGAATAAAGTAGGAAGTTGTAGTCCACTAGACAGGAGCAGGAGCTTGAGCACTTCAGGAAGTCCTCCAGTAAGTAGCTCAGCATTGTTTGTGTCTGGTTAAATCTGAGGGAAATACAGCTGTGTTTGAAAATGGTTGACTCTGAGCAGCATGTGTTGATTGTATGCTGTTCTGTGTCATGATGCCCTTAAGGGATATACTTAACCACTCTTTGCTCGAGGGGAAACTAGTCCCTGCAGTCGGCTAATGAGAAAGTCGCTTTGGGCAAAAGTGTCAACTCCGACATTATGCAAATATAATGTGCTGTAATGCGAGTCATACTGGATTTGATACATTAGAGCAAATGACTGGGAGTTTGGCCTTTCAGAGTTGTCCAGTGTTTGCATCATGATGACACCAGTATAAGCTGGTTCTGCTTGATGTAGACATGGACTGGAATTCTGATTTAGATCACTGACAGGTGTGTGCTCACGTCATGCTGAAATCGCAGCAATTATAAGTGCCTGACTTCTAAAAACATTTCCATTGTCATTAAACACACCAGCCATCAGTTGAAAACTCTAAAATGATCTAAAAGTCTTTTTGTTTCCTAAGTTGTTTTTAAACAGCTGTTGGCAAAAATGGTCTAATTTCAGGATTTAATTGTCTTTGTAAAGCAGCTTGTTATTGAGAAACTGTAGAACTCCTGATGCCAGTAAGATATGGGCTACAGTAAATGAATCAAAGCTTTCTGACCAATCAGAATTGGTATAAATTTGGTGCAGTGTGTTTTGTCCTATTAGATTGTAGTAAATTTAATGCTAGCTTTCGTGAGTCAGCTAAAGTTGCATGAGTTCTCACGAGACTTATTTGCACTACTTCAACCGCTGCTACTGCATTTTTTGCACAATCCACATTGTCATGCAGCTATTTATATATATATATATATATATATATATATACATACACTATATTGCCAAAAGTATTCGCTCACCCATCCAAATAATCAGAATCAGGTGTTCCAACCACTTCCATGGCCACAGGTGTATAAAATCAAGCACCTAGGCATGCAGACTGTTTTTACAAACATTTGTGAAAGAATGGGTCGCTCTCAGGAGCTCAGTGAATTCCAGCGTGGAACTGTGATAGGATGCCACCTGTGCAACAAATCCAGTCGTGAAATTTCCTCGCTCCTAAATATTCCACAGTCAACTGTCAGCTGTATTATAAGAACGTGGAAGTGTTTGGGAATGACAGCAACTCAGCCACGAAGTGGTAGGCCACGTAAACTGACGGAGCGGGGTCAGTGGATGCTGAGGCGCATAGTGCGAAGAGGTCGCCAACTTTCTGCAGAGTCAATCGCTACAGACCTCCAAACTTCATGTGGCCTTCAGATTAGCTCAAGAACAGTGCGCAGAGAGCTTCATGGAATGGGTTTCCATGGCCGATCAGCTGCATTCAAGCCATACATCACCAAGTGCAATGCAAAGCGTCGGATGCAGTGGTGTAAAGCACGCCGCCACTGGACTCTAGAGCAGTGGAGACGCGTTCTCTGGAGTGACGAATCGCGCTTCTCCATCTGGCAATCTGATGGATGAGTCTGGGTTTGGCGGTTGCCAGGAGAACGGTACTTGTCTGACTGCATTGTGCCAAGTGTAAAGTTTGGTGGAGGGGGGATTATGGTGTAGGGTTGTTTTTCAGGAGCTGGGATTGGCCCCTTAGTTCCAGTGAAAGGAACTCTGAATGCTTCAGCATACCAAGACATTTTGGACAGTTTCCTGCTCCCAACTTTGTGGGAACAGTTTGGAGCTGGCCCCTTCCTCTTCCAACATGACTGTGCACCAGTGCACAAAGCAAGGTCCATAAAGACATGGATGACAGAGTCTGGTGTGGAGGAACTTGACTGGCCTGCACAGAGTCCTGACCTCAACCCAATAGAACACCTTTGGGATGAATTAGAGCGGAGACTGAGAGCCAGGCCTTCTCATCCAACATCAGTGTGTGACCTCACAAATGCGCTTCTGGAAGAATGGTCAAAAATAAACACACTCCTAAACCTTGTGGACAGCCTTTCCAGAAGAGTTGAAGCTGTTATAGCTGCAAAGGGTGGACCGACGTCATATTGAACCCTATGGATTAGGAATGGGATGTCACTTAAGTTCATATGCGAGTCAAGGCAGGTGAGCGAATACTTTTGGCAATATAGTGTGTATATATATATAAATGTTTTTACAAGCATATGTGTTATTAGGTACCTGGTTTTTACAGTTTCTCAGGTTTGCACATCTCATTCCATCATGTTTTTTCAGCACTATGTGTCCTGTCTTGTGTTGTTTTTTGTACTGCCTGTTTTGTCTTGTCTTTGCGCCTGTTGCACTTCATGTAGCTAGGACAAACTTCTGTCCTGTGTTGTTGTTTCTGTTTCGTAGTTATATGTTGTATGTTGTCTATGTAGCACCAGGGTCCTGGAGAGACGTTGTTTCAGTTTATTTCATGTCCTGCGTCAGCTGTATGTGGTTGAAATGACAATAAAAGCTTCTTGACTTGACTTGAGTTGATGAACAGGTTCGAGGAGAAGCTCCAGGTTAGTGTTTTGTAACTAACCTGGACACTATAACTAACATGAACTAAAGAAACACCATAAATGATAAAGATAAACTTTCTGGAACTGAATCTTACACAAACCTCGCCAATCTGGACTAATGTTCCATGTCTGGCCTTGAGTAGAACGGATTCATCTTGTTAGCGGAGCTGCTAATTGTGAGATAACCGCGTTCCAGTGAGTCACGTTACCGCCTAGAGTTACACATCGGCTGTTTTTTTGCAAGATATCTGTCACGTTCTTCTAAAGGTGAGGGATTATATCATCCAGCTCAGTTGCAGGAGCAGAGATTCTGTCAACACCGCTCACCTGAAGAGAACTCGCGGATATTTTTAGAAAGTGATGTGGGCTGCTTGTCGCCGTGCAGTGATAAAACACTGCCCACGTACTTCATCTCTCTCGCGCTCTCTCTCTCTCTCTCTCTCTCTCTCTCTCTCTCTCCAGATCTCTCCCAGTACGGCACCGTATTGCACAAATCAGGGCGGTGTCAAGAGACGCCTATCATTCTGACTGATGGCCGGAGTGGGCGGAGCTTGGCGACAAGGCTCAGGCTGATTTATCTGCTTGTTTTTCAGAGTTGTCACCCAGGTGCTGTCCATCATGGCGCAGCGCATACGTCTGGAGCCTCCCTGTCTATTCCGGCTCTGATTTACAGCAGGCTGTGATAAATATGGACAGAGTAGAGAGGGAAAGAGGAAGAAGGAGAGTGATTTATTTATTTATTTATTTATTTATTTATTTATTTATTTATTTATTTCCGCAACAGTAGTGTTTATTATATAGTAGTGTTTTATTATGAAAATTCAGCAAGTTTCTAGTGATGCCTGTCCACAGAACTCGATTAGAATCAGAACTTTTTTCCTAGCGGTGTACTGAGATAAAGTGAGTGCGAAATGCTGGCGACGTAGATGTTGAGTAGAAAGTGCAAAGCTTATGAGATCCTGTCACTCTCCCTGATGCAAAGAATGAAAGAAATGAAGACTGACAGAAGGAGAACGGAAAAATTCAGTCACAGCAAAAGGAAAAGAAAAATGAACGGCAAATAAAAGGACAGGACAAAAAAACAATGGTTTCCTGAACCTCCTTATTGAAAAGTCACACACTCCATGTATCCATATTCCTCCTTCCTCCTGATACGATTTTGTGGATCATCTCAGCTTGATATCGTAGATCTAATAAAAAAAAGACTGTCTCCAGAATCTTCACACTCTGACACACAATATACTGTATACTACATAACACACTGTGTACTGTATACTGTAATGATTAATAATCCCACCATCGGGCATCACCCAGCTCTCTTCTGAGTCTGCCTCCTCATAGTGTGTCATCTCATGGAGTCTTTCCTCACCACTGTCGCCTCTGCCCTGTCTGTTCATCAGGAACCTCATGTTGCTTCTGAAAGAGCTTTTTGTCTCACTATTGTTAAAAGCAAATGAAATTGGACTGAACTGAATTCTTTCAGATGATGATGGCATCAAATCAAGTTGATGTACAGAACATTAAAGCCATCTGCTTTATATTGTGTCAGTCCCCTTTGTGCCATCAAAACAGCTCTGACTCGATGAGGCATGGACTCCATAGGATCTCAGAAAATGTGCTGTAGTTTCTGGAACCAAGACATTAGCAGCAGGTCCTTTAAGTTCTGTTCATTTTGAGATGGGTTCTCCATAGACAGGACTTGTTTATCCAGCTTAACCCATCAGCACTAAACTAGACTGATTGGGAATTTAGAGGCTAAGTCAAGACTTTGAACTCTTGGTCTTGTTTCTCAAACTGTTCTTGAACAATGTTGGCAGTGTGTCAGGGAGCATCATCCTGCTGAAAGAGGCTACTGCTGTTAGGGTAGGTAGGGTTTGTGTGTACACCGGTCAGCCATAACACTGTGAGCAGTGAGAGGTGAAGTGAATAAGACTGATGATCTCCTCATCATGGCACCTGTTAGTGGGTGGGATATATTAGGCAGCAAGTCAACATTTTGTCCTCAAAGTTGATGTTAGAAGCAGGAAAAATGGACAAGTGTAAGGATTTGAGCGAGTTTGACGAAGGGCCAAATTGTGATGGCTAGACCACTGGATCAGAGCATCTCCAAAACTGCAGCTCTTGTGGGGTGTTCCCAGTGAAGTCATGAGCAGCCAAGGCTCATTGTGGGGAGTGAAGGCTGGCCCGTGTGATCCGATCTAACAGACGAGCTACTGTTGCTCAGATTGCTGAAGAAGTTAATGCTGGTTCTGATAGAAAGCTGTCAGAATACACAGTGCAGGACGGGTCAGGGCAGCATAAGGTGGATCAACGCGATATTATGCAGGTGGTTATCTTCTTCTTCTTCTTCTTCTTCTTTCGGCTTTTCCCTTCAGTGGTGGCCACAGCGAATCATCTCTCTCCACCTATCCCTATCTTCTGCATCCTCAACACTTGCACCCACTAGCTTCATATCCTATTGGAAGGAGGCAGTGTGATGCTATGAGCAACGTTGTGCTAATGAACCTTGTTACTTCATCGTCGTACCTCAGCAGTGTTCAGGTAGGTGGTATGTGTTGAGAAGAATCTTTTGTTTGTGGCTCAGACCTCCTGAACTGCATTTGAGGGATCAGAGTTAAATCTCTGTGCTCTTACACCCACGGATGTGAAGAATGCTTTTTAGGATATCGGCCTGATGCCCGAGACGCACAAAACATGGAGTTAAATGAGGTCAGAGACTCCCATCAGACACACTTTCCATTCACTGCACACCATTCTCTTCTTATTGCTTTAGTGATGCACTGCTTTTCTGTTTATTTTATTTATTTATTTATTTTAAAACCCATTTCCTTCACACTGCTCCTAATCCCACTTCTATCAAACCAAACCGTGATAGCTGTGGATTTCCTGCAGGGACACGACATCTCCTCAGGACGTCAGGAGAAACCATCAGGCGTGGGAATTTGAATAGAATGGCTTCCACGCTCATTATTCTGATAAAATAGCACTTGATCCAGAGCATACGGTTAGGATGTATTTGCTTTGGCCATTGATTTGTCAGTTGAACTAAATATCCAGCGTTTCTATAACTTCATCCAGGATTTGAAGGATAAGCTGACTGACCACTCTGATCTGCTACAATTCCAGCTCACTTTAACTTCATTTATAAAATTTGGTGCCTCGAGATAACCACACCATCTCCACCTACGTTCTCTGTGCAACAAGAAAAGCTTCTCATGAGCTTTAAAGTGATACGCCTCTGTTTTACTCAGACTCCGCCCCCTTGTGTGTAAATCTCATGCATTGTTTGAATAGCACTGAAACCAGGAAACAATCTGCTGTATTAAATCCTCAGTATGCTTTGTGTGTGTGTGTGTGTGTGTGTTGACTATCCTCCCCTCTTTGGAGATGTTCGAGCTGGTTCACGTCTCTGATCTCTTAGTGCCATCAGACACGCACAGACACACACACACACACACACACACACACCGTCCTCGTTCCCCCTCCTCCTCCCAGTTAACCTAATTAAACTGAGCAGCGAGTTAAGTGGTTAAAGATGGAACAGATGAGGAAGCTCATCTCCCTGAGCAATACGACGTGAACGTGGAGGCGGAGCTTACACAGATGCCGCCCCCAATCCTAATCCGTTTCCATTTGTTAATTGATTAATTAGTTTTGTTCTTTATTGATTTATTGATTAACCCATGTTTTTTTTGTTTTTTTTTTGTGACTGATCAGGTCGTAATGGTGGTGGTGTCATTCTGCTGCTCCTTTTACCTTCCACTTTATTACTTTTCTGTAATGGCTTCATATTTATTTCATTCTTTATTTCTGTGTAAAACACACACACACACACACACGCGGTTGTACGGCTGCCATATTTATAGCAGTGTGTGTTTGGTTTTGCTGCAAAATCTTATAAATATTTGACTCACAGATTCAGTAGTGGAGAACAGCTGATGCTAGAAAGGTGGTTTTACAGAGGACGCGTGCACACACACACACACACACACACACACACACTCCTTCATTCTTTATATGTCTCCTCTCTAATTCTCCTTTCTATTTAATGATGAGTTGAAATTTTCCCAGAAGTGTGTTGCTGTCCTTTCTTACCTTTTTTTTTGTCTTTGTGTGTGTGTGTGTGTGAGAGAGAGAGAGAGAGAGTATTTTGTGTGAATTGATAATACCTGTTGGCACAGCGGGAACAGTGAGACTCCAACAGAGATAATACACCTTCATCCTATTGCTCTGGTCATAGCCTCCTTCATATCCTGTGTGTGTGTGTGTGTGTGTGTGTGTGTGTGTATACATATGATTCCCTGCTCATTCTCTTCAGTAATACAGCTCGAGCTTGTGTGTCTATTGAAGAGAGAGAGTGCAGCCCATCGCTGCTGTATTTTTGGGTGATGTGTTCAGCGTGGGAGTTGGTTACTGCTCGGTGATGCTGTGTGTGTGTGTGTGTGTGTGTGTGTGTGTATGTATAGACTATTGATTTGTGATAACTGCTGGAAAATGTCTCGGAATACAAACAGCATTATCAGAGCAGCTCATTAACACAGCGTCATTAAAAGTCCATTAGAGAATGTTCCGCAGCTTTCTCCCACTTTCTTTCATTTTCCTCTCTCACAATCAGTGCCTCTGAGTGCAGTTACAATACCGTGATGTGTTACCAAGCCGCGTTCTGCTGCCGAGAACAGATCTGCTGCTGAGTTTCAGCAACATGCTGAGATACGCTAGGGAGCTGAGTTCTGCTAGGAGACTTGGGAGTTGTACTGAATTCAACAAAATGAGATTATTACAGAGCTGAGATTATTTATAGAGATTATTACAGAGCTGAGATTATTACAGAGCTGAGATTATTAGAGCAGAGATTATTTATAGAGATTATTACAGAGCTGAGATTATTACAGAGCTTAGATTATTACAGAGCTGAGATTATTTATAGAGATTATTACAGAGCTGAGATTATTACAGAGCTGAGATTATTTATAGAGATTATTACAGAGCTGAGATTATTACAGAGCTGAGATTATTTATAGAGATTATTACAGAGCTGAGATTATTTATAGAGATTATTACAGAGCTGAGATTATTACAGACCTTAGATTATTACAGAGCTGAGATTATTACAGACCTTAGATTATTACAGAGCTGAGATTATTACAGACCTTAGATTATTACAGAGCTGAGATTATTTATAGAGATTATTACAGAGCTGAGATTATTTATAGAGATTATTACAGAGCTGAGATTATTTTATAGAGATTATTACAGAGCTGAGATTATTACAGAGCTGAGATTATTTATAGAGATTATTACAGAGCTGAGATTATTTATAGAGATTATTACAGAGCTGAGATTATTTATAGAGATTATTACAGAGCTGAGATTATTACAGAGCTGAGATTATTTATAGAGATTATTAAAGAGCTGAGATTATTTATAGAGATTATTACAGAGCTGAGATTATTTATAGAGATTATTACAGAGCTGAGATTATTACAGAGCTGAGATTATTTATAGATATTATTACAGAGCTGAGATTATTACAGACCTTAGATTATTACAGAGCTGAGATTATTTATAGAGATTATTACAGAGCTGAGATTATTACAGAGCTGAGATTATTTATAGAGATTATTACAGAGCTGAGATTATTTATAGAGATTATTACAGAGCTGAGATTATTTATAGAGATTATTACAGAGCTGAGATTATTACAGAGCTGAGATTATTTATAGAGATTATTACAGAGCTGAGATTATTTATAGAGATTATTACAGAGCTGAGATTATTACAGAGCTGAGATTATTTATAGAGATTATTACAGAGCTGAGATTATTTATAGAGATTATTACAGAGCTGAGATTATTTATAGAGATTATTACAGAGCTGAGATTATTACAGAGCTGAGATTATTTATAGAGATTATTACAGAGCTGAGATTATTTATAGAGATTATTACAGAGCTGAGATTATTACAGAGCTGAGATTATTTATAGAGATTATTAAAGAGCTGAGATTATTTATAGAGATTATTACAGAGCTGAGATTATTACAGAGCTGAGATTATTTATAGAGATTATTACAGAGCTGAGATTATTTATAGAGATTATTACAGAGCTGAGATTATTCATAGAGATTATTACAGAGCTGATATTATTTATAGAGATTATTACAGAGCTGAGATTATTACAGAGCTGAGATTATTTATAGATATTATTACAGAGCTGAGATTATTTATAGAGTTTATTACAGAGCTGAGATTATTTATAGAGATTATTACAGAGCTGAGATTATTCATAGAGATTATTACAGAGCTGAGATTATTACAGAGCTGAGATTATTTATAGATATTATTACAAAGCTGAGATTATTTATAGAGTTTATTACAGAGCTGAGATTATTTATAGAGATTATTACAGAGCTGAGATTATTCATAGAGATTATTACAGAGCTGAGATTATTTATAGAGATTATTGCAGAGCTGAGATTATTTATAGAGATTATTACAGAGCTGAGATTATTCATAGAGATTATTACAGAGCTGAGATTATTTATAGAGATTATTTATAGAGATTATTACAGAGCTGAGATTATTTATAGAGATTATTACAGAGCTGAGATTATTACAGAGCTGAGATTATTTATAGAGATTATTGCAGAGCTGAGATTATTTATAGAGATTATTACAGAGCTGAGATTATTTATAGAGATTATTACAGAGCTGAGATTATTTATAGAGTTTATTACAGAGCTGAGATTATTTATAGAGATTATTTATAGAGATTATTACAGAGCTGAGATTATTTATAGAGATTATTTATAGAGATTATTACAGAGCTGAGATTATTTATAGAGATTATTACAGAGCTGAGATTATTTATAGAGATTATTTATAGAGATTATTACAGAGCTGAGATTATTTATAGAGATTATTTATAGAGATTATTACAGAGCTGAGATTATTTATAGAGATTATTACAGAGCTGAGATTATTTATAGAGATTATTTATAGAGATTATTACAGAGCTGAGATTATTTATAGAGATTATTTATAGAGATTATTGCAGAGCTGAGATTATTTATAGAGATTATTACAGAGCTGAGATTATTTATAGAGATTATTTATAGAGATTATTACAGAGCTGAGATTATTTATAGAGATTATTTATAGAGATTATTGCAGAGCTGAGATTATTTATAGAGATTATTACAGAGCTGAGATTATTTATAGAGATTATTTATAGAGATTATTACAGAGCTGAGATTATTTATAGAGATTATTTATAGAGATTATTACAGAGCTGAGATTATTTATAGAGATTATTACAGAGCTGAGATTATTTATAGAGATTATTTATAGAGATTATTACAGAGCTGAGATTATTTATAGAGATTATTTATAGAGATTATTGCAGAGCTGAGATTATTTATAGAGATTATTACAGAGCTGAGATTATTTATAGAGATTATTTATAGAGATTATTACAGAGCTGAGATTATTTAAGTAAAAGTTAATTAAATTATCTGTTTAGTAGTGTATTTTGCAGTTATAATGGTCGAGTCACTGACTCTGAGCGTGGTTAGTCCATGGAGAGACAGATGCTAATGTGTTGAATATTAGCGTACTGGAAGGTCACAGTGTATTTCATCCTTGTCTTTTTTTTCCACTTTTCCACAAAGTCATGCAGCTGAATGAAGTCATGTGCTCTCTACAAGTCTTATACAGAGAGACACACTGCTCCTTAATGTTACCGGGTGGTTTAAAGGCGCTTGCCCGCTACATGGCCACGACAATGTCATCATGAGCGGCCAGATTACAGACCCGCCCTGGGACTGGCCAGAACTTCCTCTCCACATTCGTTTCCTATTTTTAACCATTCAGGATGATGTCATGAAAATGTCCTGTTCCTCTTCCTCTTCCTCAGGATTAAAGAGCTAATAGTGTTGTAATTCAATGTACTCTGCTCAGAAGTGTGTGTGTGTGTGTGTGTGTACTGTGTCTGGCTGTGTGTGTCTGGCTTTCTGACAGATCAAGCAGGTGAGATAATCTAGGGCTGTGTGTCTTTTCTCCTACCTGTCTGGTGTGTAACTGTCTCTCTTATACACACACACACACACACACACTATAATATGTCTACTCTAATAAAGGGGACAGGTGCCACATTACAGAGGACCAACTATCCTTGATCACAAAGGTTAACTGCTTAGTTACACACACACACACACACACACACACACACACACACACCATTGCCATCATTGCCAAATCAATCAGAGACTTAAAGCACTATTCTTTACACTTTATACTTACATAAGCACACATTTAATAACTGCTCTATTTCCCTAAAATAAAAGCATAAACTTTTACTTGCACCACACACACACACACACACAGAGACATCACTTCTGTACACTGAGTACAAATCAATTTTATGAGCAGTAATCTTCTTGGTATGGATGCTTCAGCTGTGTGTGTGTGTGTTGGAGAATGTTCACACACCGTTAATCTCTCTCTCTGATAGCTTTCCCTGATCATCAGCAGCTCTGTAATCGTGCTCAGCAGATGCATTTTTAACGTTGCTGTTTGACATTTTAACATATCATTGATTTTAGTGACGATGCAGTTCATATCATTAACACACACACACTCTCGCTGGATTCTGTTTAGTCAGAAGGTGTTGATTAGCTTTCAGTATGGAGACGTTTATGGAAGGAGTCTTCAGTGTCATGCAGAGGTAAAGCTGTAACTCTTCAGAAATCTCTGTGTGTGTGTGTGTGTGTGAGTGTTTGTTTAAACTCAGAAGGAAGTTAATAAGATTTCCTTTAGCGTTCTCTGTTTGTTCAAGCTTTCTGTCACTTATGTCACAATCTGTGATTTATCATCACTATCTTGTGTGTGTGTGCGAGACTAAATGAAGCAGAGTGTGTTACCTGTACGTCTCACTCACTGTGTGCATTTCAAACCACTTTGCATTTTCTTTAAACTCAACATCACCTATGACATGGTTTCAATTACTGCCAGGCTTCATACAGCTGAAACACACACACACACACACAGAGAGAAAGAGAGAAAGCAGGTGAGCAGATCGGCCCTGGGCCAGGTTGTAAATTGAATTAGTGTGTGACAGACGTGGCTGGCAGGAGAAAAGCAAAGCAAAACACGCTCTAAATAAGATACACCAAAAAGGAGAGAGAGAGGGAGAGAGAGAGAAAGAGAAAGAGAAAGAGAAAGAAAGGAGAGAGAGAGAGAGAGAGAGAAAGAAAGGAGAGAGAGAGAGAGAGAGAGAGAGAGAGAAAGAAGGAGAGAGAGAGAGAGAGAGAAAGAAGGAGAGAGAGAGAGAGAGAGAGAGAAAGATAGAGAGAGAGTGAGATAGAAAGGGAGGGTTGGGGGGGTGTTTCATCTTTATATGTGTGTTACTTTTAGCAACCTGAACACACACACACATGCTCACAACCTTACAGCAGATGGAACACACACACACACACAGAGATTGTAGGTGTCAGTATGTTGGGGTTGTGTTAAAAGGTGAAGTGACTTGAAGAATGGTGTGTGTGTGTGTGTGTGTGTGTGTTTGTACACCACAGTGTCACATGACACAGATACAGGTGTTCCAGTGCAGAGGAATTCCTTCTGCTCTCAGTGATACTGTGTGTGTGTGTGTGTGTGTATGCGCACATGTGCGTGTGTGTGTTTCAGCAGTGTGTATTTTTTAGCTGTGTGTGTGTGTGTGTGTTAGGAGTGAATGAAATTGATTGAGGAAGATGAGAGTGTTCTGAAAACAGGTGGTTAGCATATTAGCTAATAAAGAACAGCTGGGGAATGCCTAACATCATAGTGTCTCATCAAACCATAAAAATCACATTATGCAATGATATTAGCCTCACCGTGACACACACACACTCTCTCACACACACACACACACACACACACACACACACACACACTGATCAGAATAACAGGGTTTATCTCAGTGCATCAGTTCTGCTATTGGTGCTGAGGATTGAGCGCTGGCTGCAGAGTGTGTTCGAGTGCTGCGGTGTGTGTGTGTGTATCGTTCTGACCCTCAGTTCTGTTACAGCGTCACACACCACATACAGCACACATACACACACAATCAAACACTGATGCTCCAGCACACACACGTACAGCCAGAGCTTAGTCACAGACACAGTCACACACAAGCGTCATGCCGGAGGATAAGCGCTACACAATCACTCCGTCTAGCCGCTCAGGACGCTTTAATTTCATCCTTCACCTCCTTCTGTTTAAACGTCTGATGGCTCACACTGCCGCTCTGTCTTTTCATCTTGGTCAAGAAACAATGTGTGTCCACTTCTTCTTCTTCTCACACACACACACTCTCACCATCTAACACACACACTTTCACTGTGTTTGAATCAGGACCCAGCTCCCTAGGTAGGCCACATGTTTAGGTGGCATTTGTGCATTTCACAGATAAATTCACTAACATCTGGAAGAGTCATCTGAGACCACGCCTCTTTCACTGAGACTGACAGGTACAGAGGCCACGCCTCCTTCACTGAGACTGACAGGTACAGAGGCCACGCCTCCTTCACTGAGACTGACAGGTACAGAGGCCACGCCTCCTTCACTGAGACTGACAGGTACAGAGGCCACGCCTCTTTCACTGAGACTGACAGGTACAGAGGCCACGCCTCCTTCACTGAGACTGACAGGTACAGAGGCCACGCCTCCTTCACTGAGACTGACAGGTACAGAGGCCACGCCTCTTTCACTGAGACTGACAGGTACAGAGGCCACGCCTCCTTCACTGAGACTGACAGGTACAGAGGCCACGCCTCCTTCACTGAGACTGACAGGTACAGAGGCCACGCCTCCTTCACTGAGACTGACAGGTACAGAGGCCACTCCTCCTTCACTGAGACTGACAGGTACAGAGGCCACTCCTCCTTCACTGAGACTGACAGGTACAGAGGCCACACCTCCTTCACTGAGACTGACAGGTACAGAGGCCACTCCTCCTTCACTGAGACTGACAGGTACAGAGGCCACACCTCCTTCACTGAGACTGACAGGTAGTTATCATTATTAAAAATAAATTAAAGTGCAGTGTGTGTAGTGAGGTCTCCTCCTCCTGTGTGTGTTTGTATGTGTGTGTGTGTGTGTGTGTGTGTGTGTGTGTAGTGAGGTCTCCTCCTCCTGTGTGTGTGTGTGTGTGTGTGTGTAGTGAGGTCTCCTCCTCCTGTGTGTGTTTGTGTGTGTGTGTGTAGTGAGGTCTCCTCCTCCTGTGTGTGTTTGTATGTGTGTGTGTTTGTATGTGTAGTGAGGTCTCCTCTTCCTGTGTGTGTTTGTATGTGTGTGTGTGTGTGTGTGTGTGTAGTGAGGTCTCCTCCTCCTTTGTGTGTG
The DNA here is from genome assembly GCF_019097595.1 of Hemibagrus wyckioides. Lineage (NCBI taxonomy): Eukaryota > Metazoa > Chordata > Actinopteri > Siluriformes > Bagridae > Hemibagrus > Hemibagrus wyckioides. The sequence goes on from NC_080723.1 coordinate 22,964,282, forward strand.
TGTGTAGTGAGGTCTCCTCCTCCTGTGTGTGTTTGTATGTGTGTGTGTGTGTGTGTGTGTGTGTGTGTAGTGAGGTCTCCTCCTCCTGTGTGTGTGTTTAGTGAGGTCTCCTCCTCCTGTGTGTGTGTGTGTGTGTGTTTAGTGAGGTCTCCTCCTCCTGTGTGTGTGTGTGTGTAGTGAGGTCTCCTCCTGTGTGTTTGTATGTGTGTGTGTGTGTGTGTGTGTGTGTGTAGTGAGGTCTCCTCCTCCTGTGTGTGTGTTTAGTGAGGTCTCCTCCTCCTGTGTGTGTGTGTGTGTGTGTGTAGTGAGGCTGTGTGATGCACAGGTGTGTCTTTACTTCACTCTGAAGAACACTGAGATCGGTCTGTTCTGCTGTTCCTAACAATGGAACATTTTCTTAGTGTTGTATTTTTAGGCTTCTCTTATATTGAGTCATCAGATTTGATAGCATTGGTGTTTGTCATGCTTACACACACACACACACACAAACCACATGCAATGTGAATGCTATTGGGCTCTGCAGTAGCAGAAAGTGTGGTGATGGTGTAATGTGTGAGAGAGTGTGTGTGTGTGTGTGTGTGTGCGCCCCTGTGTGCATGCGTGTGTGTGTGATGTATGAGTGGAAGAGATGGAAATCTTGTCAGCTGATGAAATACACTTCTGGAACAGGTACCAAGGCTATGAATAAAACACTGCATATAGTTCAGACTGTAATTAGTTCCCCTGCCTGTGTGTGTGTGTGTGTGTGTGTGTATGTGTGTGTGCGCTGAGGAGGAGAAGAAAAGAGAAAGAGAAGAAAATCTGATGGGACAAACTAGCCAGTGTCCATTATGTAATCTGTGGATAAGGAAATGTCTTCTGTCTTCTCCAAAAGTATTGGAACAGCAAGGCCAGTTCTTGTGCTCTTCCTGCATTAGGAGCAGGAACTCAGGCTTGATTGCATACATTGATTTTGGTGTCGTTCAGGAAACTAAACACCGCTTCGACCACACCTACAAACACACACACGCACTTTAGTTGAATTCACACCAGAATGAAACGACACATTTTTATTTTTTATTCCACATGTTTTTAAAACATACGAGTAGCTCTAAGCTTGAGTCCAAATTCTGTTTTTGTTCAAGATTCATGATTCACCTTTAAAGACGTTCTCTTTTTCTGTAGTTTCACCATAAATCCTAAATAAACTTTTCCTCTTCCCATATCAACAACTACACTGTTGTTAAACCTACCCCTGACCTCCCTGTGATCACACTGTTGCCATAGAAACAATTTTGTATCGTCGTATGGAACGAGTGCGTTAACACAAACCCGAAATTTCCAGCTGTCTTCGGACAGAGCTGCTGTTTGGGAAAATTCCTCGGCACGGTCACCTGATGCCCAATCAGGTAACGACGTCACGTAGAATGTTATTTCCAGCTGTAGCACAGCATGGCCTACTTTTTAAAAGGGGTCATGAGGGAAAGTAAAGTATTTCTGTGATAAACTACTCAAGACTGAGACTGACTCGAACCTTTTCCTTCAGTTTCTCAATGCAAACGCATGATTTCTGTGGAGTTTTATGAGACAGAGCAGTAGACAGCGGAGTTGACTCAGCTTTAGATCGTGAATATCCGGCTTGTATTTATTGTGTTTAATATCTAAAGTGATGGACTGTGTTTGTTGTGGATTTTTAATTTGTTTAGCATGTGGAAACCAGTATCAGATCTTACTGATCCCCAGAGAGTCCCAGTAGCCAGGGCTGTGTGATGTCATAGTGTTGGAAGCTGATAGAGTTCCATATTAAAGCCCTGACATGTGGCTGTTCGGGGGTTAAACACTGAATTTATGAAGCTGTTCCACTCCAGTTAGCGATGAAGTGTTTTGTCAGTTGTCGCAGTCCTCAGTGGGAAAGACAGTCACACTAGTAGCAGCAGCAATCCTCCTCCAAGAAGTGTGTGTGCAGGTTGTAGTTTTAACAATCACAACTGACACACATTACGCTCTTCAGGAATCCACATTTCTTGTCTATTCATATGAAAGAAAAACAATCTAAAAATAGAATGTGTGGCATTTTGGATTCGGAGGGGACTTGTTGCCGTGGCGACAGATTCTCTTTGCCATTGGCTAGTAAGTGTGTGTGTGTGTGTGTGTGTGTGTGTGTGTGTGAGAGAGAGAGAGAGAGAGCGAGCGAGCGAGCGGAGTCTGATGAAACTGACATCTATCTGCCTGATAGCATTCAACATGACATCAAACAGCTTGTGTGTGTGTGTGTTGCTTGTGTTAATAATAAATCAGGACAATATTTCAGAATACTACGAAATTTCCTGGTATTTATTATAAATGATGCAGATATGTTAGATCTAGTTTGTCACAGAGATTCAGGATCCGGGTCACGGCACCAGGTTGTTGGAGATTTCTAGACTGCACCTGAATCTAGTAGTGAGTCTCATTACCAGGTTTTTCATACGCTATTCTGTTCTCTAGTCAGGCCACCAGTCCAGCCCTAGGACTTACTAAAGCTCTTCTTACTGTATGTCATTAAGAGGTTTCTGATCTTCACACGGTGATGGAAACACCACCAGGAAAGGAAAGCTATCCTGTCTTTCCTCACTAACAGAGATGCGTCTCTGCTACTCACCTGCTCGGATCTGCAGTTTGTCTGCAGATAGCGTGTTAGCTTGAATGTATAGATGAGCAGAACAAGAAAAATAGAGCTGCACCATGCATAATCAATGTAATGTACGGTTAAATATACACTGTTTCAAGCCGTGTTCAATAACCTCAGATCCTCAGAAGTGTTACTGTACAATAAAATAAAAATGAAAGTCACGTAACACTTCCGCGTGTCCTAATTAGCATACCACAACAATTCCCAGATCCTTTCTCTTTAGGTGTACATGTTTGTGTTATTGTTTTAGATTGAAATTACAGATTTTTTATGTCCTGATGCTCACATCTGACTATAAAGAATTTGAGTTAGCATGTCTTTTTTTTCTTTTCAATGGGAGAACTTTAAGAGGCAATCTAGACCAAGGTTTATTTAAAAACAAAAATTGGAAGGTTATCAGGATGCCCTTCATCTTCATCATCATCATCATGTCACCAGCCCAAAAAAACCCTTCAGACTCAGCTGATAGCCAAAAGGCTAATGCTTATTAATGAAGTGGTTGAAATTTGGTCACTTCATGAGTATTCATTGAGAGCGATTGGAGATGAACCGCAGACGCTGGATATGTAGCGTGGAGTTTGTGATGAAGTAACCCAGTGAAGCTCAGGTTTGGTGTTTGATCAGATGTGTCGATCTGAACTCACTCCAGATGCAGGACGTCCTAAAACATCTGCTTGACTGTCTCCGTGCCCTGATTGGATGTAGTGCACATGTATATGAGTGTAGACCTGAGGGAATATATTTCAGGTACATCTCTTCCTTACTCTCTTATTCACCATCTACCTTTCTCCACTAACTTTTCTTAATCACTTCTCCACTGTTTAAACATAAGTTCCCCGCAGTCACACACTCCACACTCCTGGTGCTGTCTGATGTCTGATGAATGAGAATGGGATCACACACACACTCAGACCTGTAGCACTGTTTTGCTAACTCTCTCTGGCTCTCTCTCTCACTCTGTCTCTGTCTCTTCAGCTTCACTGAAATGTCACCACTCTGTGATCCTTCCTTTTCCCCTTTAACCCTTTTAACTCTTTTTTTGGGGGACAATCCTACACCTTGATATGCCAGAGGCTAACAGGCTACCTGCTGTTATTAGTGTAGTTATTACTGGAGTGTATTATTATTAATATTGATGTTGTGTACATTGAGCATGCAGAAGGTGATGCAGAAGGCCTGAAACCATTAAAGCGCTCAGTGTTATTAAGCACTCGATAGGATGACATTTCCATAATGAGGACCGAGAGCTTGTGGTGCCTCAAGAGGAAGGAGGCTATTCAGAGTCTCAACACACGAGGCCTCGGAAACCAGGGTACTTCCTTTCTGGCCTGGATGAACTTTGACCTCCAGGAGCAAAAGTGAGCTAATTTATACTTCAGTAGGCATAACACCCTGTCAGTTCATTTCCTGTTTCTGTCTTTCATGTTGTGGAGATGAAATACTTCTCTCTCTCTCTCTCTGTCTCTCTCTGTCTCTCTCTCTCTCTCTGCTCTCCCTCTCTGTCTGTCTCTCTCTTTCTCTCACCCCTTCTCCCTTTCTCTGTCTCTGAACTGAATCCCTCTTTCGGCATCTGATCTGTTCTTTCTTTTTCTCTTCTCTTCTCTTCTCTTCTCTTCTCTTCTCTTCTCTTCTCTTCTCTTCTCTTCTCTTCTCTTCTCTTCTCTTCTCTTTTTTTCTTCTCTCTCTTTCACTCTCTCTCTCTCTCTCTCTCTCACTCTCAGGCATTAAGACAGTAGACGCCTGCTTGAATCGAGTCTGATAAATTCATTTATTTCTGAATGCTGACAAAGAGCTTCAGCGTATACATCGCTCTTGTCCTTGGCCGTCCTTAAATAGACCGAGACAAATTACACGCCGTATAAAATCTGATGGCAGGTTTTTGCGAGCTCCGTTTCAAAACACAAAGAAAATGAACTACCTCGGAAGAAGAGAAGCAGCTCGGGTTGTCCCCGTAATCATTCTGTGAAAAAGGTCTGTTATATGGAGGTTGTGTGGCAGGGAGAATGCAAAGAGACGGAGAGATGAGATTCACGAGACGCTGCCAGCAGAAATAATAGAACCCTTATCATATTATTATAATATTAATATCATATAACAGTGTTTCTTGGTTCTTCTTAGTGCACTGTTAAGATTTGAAAGGTACTGATAGATTTGAGGTGGACGATCCTGTTTATTTACTGGTCATTAACACTGTTTCAGGCTATTGAATAGCCCAGTGGTTCCACCTTAACCCCTGAGGTCCTCTTACTGCACCTCAGTCCTAGCTGTAATGCTAGCTACTTGCCATTAGTGCGATCCCAAGTTAGCTTGAACAATCAGTGGCAGCTGAGCAGTGTTCCCTGTTCTCTGGATTGCTTACAGAACCGTGGAGTAGATTATATAAAGACCCAGTTGGAGTGTAGGGTCTTGTATTAGAAGTGTATTTGCTTTGTATTGCAGTTTCATTCATTTGATCATCATCATCATCATCATCATCATCATCATAACACTGAAAGTAAGATATCTTTCAAGATCTGAAACATCATCTCCATTCATCCCAAACTGTACGCTTACACAATGTTCTACTCCGTTGTGTTGCATAAATTTTGTGCGTTTGTGTTGAAAAATAATAATAGTAATAATAATAAGAAGAAGAAAATGAAGTGCACTTCATGTACATGGATGCTATAATTATTTAAGAATGTTGGACATTTCATGCACTCAGCCTTTGCTTACATATCACGAAAGGGGCGGGGCTTCCAGGAGCTGACGTTTTCGAGATTTATTTTTCAACAAAATTCAGGGTGTTCACTGATGTGCCACTACGTTGTGTGTTTGCCGTCAAATAGGAAATGTTTACAATTTGACACTATACGACTCCTATAACATTCCTACACTGGACGCTAGAGGACATAGTGCATGGTTGTACTCTGTAGGACGTTATTTGGGACGCTTGTATAAACATAACGAGGTTTTGTCAGATGTCTTTGGTTTGGCCGATGAAGTACTAGTGGAGACCCTGTATTCACTTCTACAACCCTTATACATATCCTTCCATGAAAATGGCCACATCTGCAGGCAATTCTAAATGATTGTAACATCTTTTGATGAAACATGTCCTGTTTACTAAGGGTATGAATATGAGGTTGCACACAATCCCTGTGGGTTTTTATTATCATGAGAAAAACAGAGATAATTGTGCACCTTTACGAATCAGCTAATAGATTTATACATTACATAAACATTAAGCACAATTCAGGGCCAGGTCTGAAACACTTGCTAATTTGTGAGCACTCGGACCCGTGAGCACATGAGCTCAATGTTCCTACACACAGCGAGGAGGATGGAGAAGGAGGCATAAAAAAAATGTGTTGAAATTTGGCTGTTTGTTTATTTTTGCGTTTCCATTCTTGTGCTTGTCACGGTTGAAAATAAACTGCAGCTTTGAGGATTTGCCAGAAAAAAAGCAACTTTCATGAGAGAAAGTCTAATAAAATTGTAGAGTCTAATAAAACTGCCATGGGCAGATGAGAACAAAAGTCAAACATTTTGGCTGTGCACTCCATCAGCAGCAGGGGACTACATACAAGACCGAGCACCTGATAGCCCTCTGTAGAGTCTGGAGGTGGATCACTGATGCAGCACCACTTTTTGTGGCTCGTTCACAGACTCTTGTGAATACTGACCAATAAACGTAAACACAATTCTTGGTTGTTGCTAGCTGGAGTTTCAGACAGATCCACAGATTGGGCTCTGATCATCATACGCCAATGATGCCTGTGGTCTGAATTGAAGTCCAACCTGCATAACCCTAGGACTATAAAAGAACTTAAATATTCTGCTTTCATGAGAATGTCCCCAACCTTGATAGACATAACAAGACTCCATGCTGTTATTTTTGTTTTGTAGGCTATGAATAATTCTGGAGGGTTCTGTTACTCTTCAGTAAGCCAAGAGCCTTCTGTAGATGGTAAACCCTGCATAGCAAGTAGACACCTCAAGTGCTAGCCAACTGTCCTTTGCATGGCAAGACCTTTTAGCTGCCTTCTCCCTGGTCTCTGGGATGTGTGGGCAGTCACACAAATGCTGATCCAAGATGGCACATGGTGGACCGCTGCCTCCTAGTCATGGTCCAACTCTCCGAAGATGAGTCAGTGGAACAGAATCACGGCCTTGCCCCCTGAAATGTTGCTCTCATGACACGTAGGGGGTGTGAAAGGCAAGGAGAAGTGGAATCTATGTTTCCACTGCGAGTATGGAGGATATGGAGTGTCTTCCTCTCGATGCTCAGTGTACCACTGGATAAATGAGAGTGTTGAAACGCATGAATGACTTGGCAGAATAATTGGGCTTTCATTTGATTGCATTGGACAGATTTATGAAGTGAAAGGGAACACAGATCAGGTCCCTCATTTAATTGTGTCCAGACCTCAAAAAGACTGTCATGGAGTTCTTACTGAATGCTGTCAAAAGCATCCCAACCTTGAGAGAACAAAAGAATTTAATTGAGATCATTGAAAATCATCTTAACTCCTGAAACGCATCAATGGATAGTCTGTGTATGAGCTCATAACTCAATTTACACTTTCAGTCAGTGTTATTTAGTGCAGCCAGATTGACTCGATTTATTTTACAAAAAGACACAAAATGTGGTGCTAGAAGCGTGGTTGTAGTCTTGGTGGGTAACTTGTAAACTCTTGCTACTCGATGTGTGAAATACCAAACCACATTTCCATCTGCCCGAGCGTCACTTCGAGAATTATTGCTAAGAACGCGAAAAGTTGAGCGAACAACAGGGAGTCGAGCGAAAGGTCTTGAGAAGACAGAACAGATGCCGAAATCTGCCACAGTGAGTCACGATCAGATCGAGTCTCCTTTCAGCCTTTACAAGTCAGAAACATGTAGAGTTCACATTAATACCAAGTCTTACACATCTAATCATAATCTAATGTCCATTAATGCATGACTATGCACTGGCTAATGAAGTACAGTAGCGTATGCTTGTTCGTAGCGGCCGTGACGAGGGGAAGTGGGTAGTTTATCGTTTACAGGCAGCAAAAGCAGTATAATTATGGGCTTTTCTCTCTGGGCTAGAATATTTTATTTAGGTACCTACTCAAATGATTACTCCAGGATAATGCTTTCTCTAAACTCTTCGAGCGGAACACATCTGTTTTGTGTGCGTGAAGTCGTCTTGCTCCTGCCTGCTTTTGCAAATTGAAGCCTTCGTATGCGCATACTGATGAGCTGGACACTACTTCAGCTAGAAGCCTGGCACTGCATCCTGCAGCTGTTGTCCAGGGCCAAGATGGCGCCCTGCCATGCTGTAGCGCAGTCCGGTACTTTCCAGAAAAGACAGGTTCAGCTCGTGGGTGGTTTTACTCCGAGCTGAATCAGGTGCACTAGAACTGGACTAACCTCTTCACCTCTTTATTTCTCTTTCACTCTGGCTCTACTCCCAGCCCTCTCTGTCCATTTCAGTGTCCGCTTCCATTCCCCTTGGAGCTAATGCTAGCTGGTAATTAATGGAGTGGCAGTGCTAGTGCTACCTGCTAATTAACCACACAGCAGTGCTAGTGTTAGTTGCTAATTAAAAGAGCAGCACTGCTAGCACTTCAGTCTAACCCTCTTAACAATGCTTAGCCTAGCCTCTTGTGTAGCACCGGGGCCAAGACTGGCACCAAGCCTTAATAATTAACAAAGGTGGGTTTTTATAACATCCCAGCACACACACACACACACCTTTGGTTATGATTGCTCCCAGCAAAGCCTGGCTCGGGGGTTCTTCTAATTAACACAAGAGCATGCACACACACACTCATCTGATTCATCCTCTCATGACGGTGCTCTTGTTATGCATCAGCATTATGTAAGCATGACCATGAGGACCCTAGCACACACAAACTAGTTCAATGCTGTCAAAAGTACAAACACACACATGGATGCTAATGCACAGAGACACTTAGTTCCACAGCCACTCCAATGATAAAAGTTAATTATTCATTGTGCTATTGGACCACTTCACCGGAGCCTTGTTTTCATTGAACAAGCCATGCTGCATGAGAAAAGCCCACAAACTGGTCTCCTGAGTCCAGAGGACAGGAGTGATGTAGACAATGAGAGATTACCTTCTTGCCTTTTGCCTGCTGTGTAAAAGCACACCATTGGCACCACTGACAAGAACATCTGTCCATCCAATTCCAGAAGCTACAGCTGACTGCATGATGATGTCCGTTTTAGATCGTTACCAGCAAGAACCTCTGTACCGTGTCCCTTGGGTCATGTCTACTCTTCAGAGCAACTGGATCCTGTATCTTGTTTGGTGTACAATAAGTGTATAATGTCTCACACTTTATATAATATGTGGTGCAAATTAACCAATGTTTTTAGTTCAGTGGAAATGCCATTACAGATTTTTGTTTTTACATTTCTGGAATTTGGCAGAAACCCTTATCCAGAGTGACTTACATCTTATCCCATATTTTATACAACTGAGCAGTTGAGGGTAAAGGGCACAGCAGTGGCAGTTTGGTGTACCTGGGATTCAAACTCACAACCTTCTGATCAGTAGTCCAGCACCTTAGCCACTAAGCTACCACTAAATAAGTTTCAGGTTAAAGTCATACCCGACTATACCACTACCTTTATAATGGATCCTAAAAATCTGTTCTTTGGAATGGGCACAAGTTTGGAGTTAGTTAAGTTTTTATGTAAAAGGTGGGTGTTTAGCCAGTTTTTGAAGATTCTGCTGTGCAGATTGAAACCAGAAGTTCCATCATCTGGTTTGAAGGTTCTATTAAGGGACCTCTCACCTCTCTGGGTCAGCATTACCAGGCGTCTGTGGTTTACTGAGAGAAAACATAAACATCAAGGAGAGTGTTGAGGTAGTGGGGTGGTGCTCCAGACAAGGTCTTGTACATGAGCATCAGGACCTAGAATTTGATGCAGGTGGATACAGGAAGCCAGTAGAAGGAGACGATTAGGGGTGAGACGTGGGTCCTTTTGGGCTGGATGAAAACAAGGCATGCTGCTGCATTCTGAATCATCTGAAGGGGTTTGATGGAGCTGGCTAGGAGCAGAGCAGTGCAGTAGTTCAGTTTTGAGACAACAGGATCCTGGACTTGTAGCTGTGTTGCATGATCAGTTATACAAGGTCTTTTTTTTATAATGTATTACTCCTTATGTGTTACTGAAGACATGCTGCCATACACAAGTTCTGACAAGAAATATTTCACCCGCATCTACAGCATCCTCAGCTGAGAAGCATCATGTTGAGCTTTGTCTTAACAGTAGACATTGTCACCATGCAGCTTTACAGAAACAGTACTACGTGGGTTGAAAGGATGTGAGCACATGAATAAGGGTAATCCCAGGATATTCTTTATGATTATAGCAGCAGCTCTTAGGTTCAAATCTACACTGTCCATTTAACGGAAAACCAGTTCGAACTCTAGCATGTTCTCTTGGCTTGTGCTTGGGCCAGTTATTGTTTTGGGAATCAGGTGAAAGCAGCAGACAAGAGAGAGGAAGTGAAGGAGGATGGAATACTTTTAAAGAGAAGGTTGGAAAGAAATGGTGAGAAAAAGGCAGCTGGGGTGAGAGATGTGTAAAGACAGAAGGATGCGACTGCCTGGAGAGAGAGGACATCTGCACAAACCCATAATCTCTCTGCTGTTGTTGTTTTGGCTAATCAGAACTCCTGGGCAGAAGCAGCGCAATTAGCTGTAATGAGAGTCAGAATGCGTGTGTGTGAGCGGGAGAAGGAGGGAATTCGGGCCATTTTGTACCAATATCCTGCCAATCCGCCCGTAATAGCGAAATCACCTGGTGCTCACACACTCTGTCTGCACGGCTGATTTATTAGCCTACTTAAACATATAAACAAACATGCAATAATAAAGCTGCTGTAAAACCCAAGATTTATTTAGCACATAGAGGAAGCGAGGCATTCCACCTGTGATATTAGTGCTTGTAGTGGCGTGATTTCCCTGCCATGCCTCTCTTATTCCGCTCCGAGTGGGAGTTTGGTGTGAAATCGTTTTTTTTTTCCCGCCTAGAGTTTTGTAATAGAGTCTAAATAGAAAGCCTTTTAGAGCAAGGTCTTATTGTTGAATATTAGCGTTGGTGGTGTTTTCACACTTAATCTCCCAGTCCTTTGTTACACAGTGATGCATTTGATGTTGTGATGAAGTAAACTTGTTTTATATCTGACTCAGCGTTTGAGCGAATGAATAAGTGGAGGAGGGAGGGAGTGACTGATGGAATGTGGGAGGGAGGGAGGGAGGGAGGGAGGGAGGAAGGGAGTGGACCAGGGGATTCGCTAACAATGGCAGGAGAGAATGCGTGCTTTTGGTTGTGCATGGTAGATAAAGTGATGAATAAAGGGAAAGACAATTTTTTTTTCACCTGAAAATGACCATCTGGTATTTAGTAAAAGTGAAAAAAGTGCTGATGATGGAACCAGCCTTACTGTTATCTGTTTCCTTGGTGATGGGGAAAGACCTGGCATGGTCTTCGGAGGAAGTAGAATGTCCCCTATATGTTGAAGTAAAGTAGGAAAGGCCCAAGTTACTACAGGTGATTCAAATTCATTGAAGTGATCGACCATCTAAGGCTTCATTCAAGCATTTATCAGTGACAAGAAAAGCTAAAAAACATACTAACAAATGGAACAGTAAAGGGATGCACAGGCCAAGTGTGAATATACAGGATACGGTGGGTTCATAATGGTATCAGATAGATAAATCTGATTTGGGTTCCTGAATTCTTATTGAAAGTCTATTTCTTTCATCTTCAAATGAAGATTTATGACATACAGTACAGCAGCGGTTCCATCCTTCCATCTATCTATTTTCTGTAACGCTTATGCTACACAAAGTTGTGAGGGACCAACCCAGGTACCAACCCATCAAAGGGGCACCATCACATACACTACAGACTATTTACAGATACCAGTCAACCAACAGTGCATGTTTTTAGACTGGGGAGAAAGCCTGGAGGAAACCCCGGAAGAACACTGAGAACCCCCAACCTCAGAGATGCCCTGGAAGTCATCAAGCCCCCCACCCCCCAAGCTGGTATCATATCTGTATGAAATACATTTCCAAAAAATCTCATAGTCAAGTTTGTCTGGCAGATAGATCCACCAGTTTGGACTCTTCAGATCTGATTTGGGTTGCAGTTCTCATTGAATTCTGTTTCTTGCATCTTCAACTTAATCTGCGCTGTGGAGAACCCACATTATGGAATGCTCTTCCACAAGTGTCTTGCAGAAGCAGCCACAAAACCCAACCAACCAACCAGGAGGCTGAAGGAGAACATGTGCTTGCTCCAAAACATGTGAAGTAGATACTTCATGAGCTCACAGACGTCCACAATTGGCTGGAGGCACTGTGCCACCTGAAGCCATCCCTCCCACTGAGGTAGCATGGCCTTGGGCTCATCTCTGCATGATGAGGTGAAGCTTTTCTGTTGCCCCGCTCAGGAGCTTGCAGCGTGGAGGAGATATCATGCTGTTTGTGTGGTATCTGGGTCTCGTTTTCATTGTTTCTGGGACAGGATGATTTGGGTGCTCCAGTTGAAACTGAGACAGTGATTTATTCTCTCTCTCTCTCTCTCTCTCTCTCTCTGTGTGTGTGTGTGTTTATAGTTTATAGAAATGGGCTAAGCTTTATGACTCAGACAAACACTTCAGAGCTGTTTTTTTAAACCACTGTCTAAAATCTGCTGCATATAAAGGAAATATTTGTTGTCAGTACATTGCCGGTGACTCACTGTGTAATCGTTGTGTAATCTGAAAATGATCCCTCACATGCTAATCTACACCGACGGCTTGTACAGTCGTGCTTCGGCTGGTAATGTATCAGTGTCACACTTTAATCTTGCATCCGGGTTGCTCCGTTTCCCAGGGCTTCCTGGGCTAAAATGCTGGACAATCAAAACCACATTGTTGGGCATTTTAGCTTGGAAGTAAAGGGCTACGGAATAAAGAACGCTTCACAGTACTATTTTTCCCTCTGGATCTGAAACCTTGCTCAGTTAAAACACTGTACAAATCCCTCTAGCAGTCACATTAAAGTGCCGCCGCAGCTGCCAGTGCTGCACAGTCTTCCATAGAAAGACCTGGATAGTGTTTCTCTCTCTGCGATGATATTAGGACTGAAAATATCTTTTTTTCTTTTTTCTTTTTTTTTTTGAAGCATGGCGTTGTATCCATCCCAACAGAATTGGTAAACATTTGGTCATCTCTGTACTCCACAACATGTAGATCCTGAGAGGAGCGTCTACTTGCACATTCACTTGGGGGAGCATTTAGCCAGACTAATTGGTTCTGCACCATTTCCTCGAGCAGTCCACCCTGAACTGACGTGAGGCACATCGCTTCAGTCCTCCTCCATTTTTTTTTTTTTTTTTTTTTTTTTTACTTTCAGGTTGGGTGCCAAGTTTTTATTCTTGGGAACTAACAAATCAGTGTATTATATCCTTTCTGTAATTGCAATATTTCACTAGATATCCAGAGGTAACTATTCTTCACATATGGCCTTTATGTTTATGATGGTGGTTCCATCCATCTATCTATCCATTTTCTTTAAAGCGTATGCTAAACATAGTTGTGAGGAACCTGGAGTCTCTCTCAGGGGCTTTCTCAGACTCAGGGCACAAGACAAGGGACACCCTGGAGCAGGTACCAACCCATCAAAGGGGCACCACTACAGACTATTTCGAGATACCAATAAACCAACAGTGCATGTTTTTAAACTGAAGAGAAATGGCTTTGGGTTGTTGATCAGAGGATTGGGGAACAAGCCCCAGTACCTCCAAGCTCCACTGTTGGGCAATTGAGCAAGGCCCTTAACCCTCCCTGTTCCAAGGGGGCTGTATCATAGCTGCTCCTGCACCCTGACCCCAACTTCCTCAGCTGGGATATGTGAAGAAAAGATTTCCACTGTGCTGTAATGTATGTGTGGTGGTGATAAAGGCTTTGTGCCTTTTCTGTTCTGTTTAAACCTGGAGGAAACCCAGGTTTAACCCCCAAACCCCCAACCCCAGAAGTCATCAATCCCCTCAAGCTGGTATCATATCTCCATGAAATATATTATTAAAAATATCTTATAGTCAAGTTTATAAGAATAGGCAAGTTTGTTTGGACTAGGTGCAGAAGAGCATGAACCAGTTAAGGTGATCAAATCCTAATCCTGACAGTTCCATGGTCATCCAAAAGAGCAACTGTCCATGTATGGTGCATGGGAGGGGCATACCATCTTATTCTTGTCAGTCACACAGGTATCTGTAAGCTCATATATGTAGAAGAGGGTAATAGAACTGGTCTGGACTGGTCAGCTGTCTGGAGATGGAGCAGAAGTTGCAGTGGATAAAAGTCTCTCAGAGGAAGTCAGTTGTTGGAGGATGTGTTGAGATCTAGCTAGTTAGCCAAAGACAGAAAACATAAAAGAAATAGTTGAGACATTACACACTGTTGTACATGGTGTTTGGCAAATCTATCTACAGTAGGAGAGTGTTTAAAAAAAACATTCATTTTTGCTTTAGGGTCCATCTGAGCAACTGTTTATCCATTTGATCTAAATAAATAAAATTAAATCTCTCTCTCTCTCTCTCTTTCTTTGGCTTGGACTCCCTCCCTTCAGCACTGCGTATCACTTTGATGAGCTGAGTTCTATAAATAATGTAGCTGTGTAGAGTAAATTTAGGTGTCTGCGTGCTCGTTTTAGCAGTGCGTGAGCTATTTCCGGATCCTTCTTACACGTGCACAACGCCTGAATTATTCAGAGCCGGAGTGAGAGGAGAGAGAGCACTGGGCATCACACCGCCAGATTGAGATTCCTCCACCAGAAACATAAAGACAGCTTTAACATACATCACCTTATGTTTTTTTTTTAAATCTCTTTATTCCAGGGAGCCCATGATCACGCCAGGATAACCGTATGACATCAGCGCTAGCATCTCTGTTCATATCTTCAGGGTTTCATTAGCAGAATATTACGCAGTTAGCAGCTCGTAGTGATGACAGCATGAGACGGAGTGATCTCTAATACTCATATTAGTGTGCTCATTTTCATATTACCCAGACTGCTCTGCTGCAGATAAATCATCATCTGGTGCTGGATGGCGAAGTTTCTTTTTGTCACTAGCTTCACTCGCTTCATTAGCTGTCCCCGCGTTTCAGCGGAGCTGCTTGTTTATTATAAAAGGAGCTGTTAGAGCGCTCGAGCGTCGTGGCTGAAGACTCAGAGACAGACAGGGATTACAGGGAATATCTGCCTGATGTTTTAGCACAGGAGGTCAACAACTCACCTGAGGTCAACTTCAGAGTCATCCTTGTTTCTGGAAAGAGCACTCGCATTTTAGTAGACATGCATTCACAGTTTAAAACTAGCTCCTGTGATATTTGGACTCAAAGCTTAGCGTACAGTGGAACCTCAGCAAACGAATACCCTCACTTACGAATTTTCACCTTAAGAATTGAAATTTTGCAAGAAATCGGCATATGTAGCATTTTCGGCATACGGACAAACCGAACGTGGCTAAGTTGCATGTACGTCTGGGAGCCATTCAAAACTTGTGGAAAGCCGAGCGAAGCTAACCAAAGAGAGTTTCTGAATTTTACACATTTTTTTCAGTCAGTGAAACCTGTTTGGAAAGAGTCAACACATGATACCAACGTAGCCTTTGTTAGCGCTCAAAAGCTAGGTGATTTTTGGGGTGTTGTTTTGTTGACAGATTGGTGGTGTGGGTGGTCTTTTCTATTTTTAGCCCAAGCTTGGTGGCATGACTTCCTGTGAAGAGCCTTGACACAGAATGCTTGGCTTGGGTCAGTTCTTTGTAAGCAGCCGTACAGTTTACATACGCTTTGTACTGGGAATATTGGTCATATTTTTGGGAGCTGGAACGGATTATCTGCATTTACATTATTTCTTATGGGAAAATTCGTTTCAGTACAAATTTTCACCTTAAGAACTCACCTCCAGAACCAATTAAATTTGTATACTGAGGTGCTTTGGTAGAAGAAAAGTCTCGAAGAACCTATTTCTGAATCAGCAGTTATTTATTTAAGAGAACATCACTCAGACCTCTCATAGAAACACACACACACCTCCTGTGGTAATTATTAGCAGCATACACCAACAACCATCGGTCCAAAAGGTCGTGTTTGTTTGCTTTGTCATATTTTGTAAGTGGTTAAATTATAAGTCTGCAGAGCATAATTAATATTCCGTAATTCTAGGAAACACACACACACACACACACACACACACACACACACATCAGAATTTGCTTTCTTATTTCCTGTTAAATCATCTGTACAAACAGCGTGTTCCCCGCAGCTCAGACCAGGGAATCTTTATTTAAACAGGAAATTGTTGATTTTAATATGCATGCAGTCGTGCGATTAAAGACGGAGGTCACACAGGGGAGTTTCAGCTCACTAACTCCTTTATAACCTCAGAATGTATATAGAGCTCATGCTAGCCTGCTAGACAGAATTTACGGCAGCTTGGATAGCTGGTGTAAAGGGTGAAGCGCTTAGGGTCATGCTGGTAGAGAAAACTAATCAAGTCTTACTTTTATTTTATCCGTTTAATATTTTGGAATGAACGAGCGAGATCCTGTTGCGCTACAGCAGCTGTAAACATCTGTTCCCTCGCCGGTTTTATCTCTCTCACTTCAGTTAATTAATCCAATCTAACCGCAGCTCATGTTGGCGAGAAAAAAGCAGCGTGTTAAGTTTCAGCTTTACCTCTGACACTGGAGACTCCTTCCCCCATAAATAAATGAATAAGTAAATAAATAAACGTCTTCTCACAGGAAATATATTGTAGCTCCTCATAAAGTGTGTGTGTGTGTGTTCTCATCCCGGATCTGTACGTTAGTGCTTCTCGAGCATCCTCCACTCGCTCTCCCGCTGCTTTGATGCGCTGTTTAGATTACCCTAATGAGCGCACACTCTGCGGTTAGTATTCCTCCCTCGGCCGCTGCTCCCACTTCAATTAGAGACGCCACGCTTTAATCCTGAGATGTCACTCTGCTAATCAAACCACGCTAAGGTCAAACAGCAGAGCTGAAACCACACAGAGCTACGGCACACAATCCTGATCCTCATCCTCATCTTCATCCTCATCCTCATCCGACTCCTTTCACCTCTGTGCTTTTCCTGATTCTCTTCCTTTGATGTATATATTTGTCTTCATTTGAGCCATTATCTTTCTCACCATCATCTTCATCATCCTCATTTTCATCATCCTCCTCCTCATCCAACATCATCATCAGCCTCCTCCTCCTTCTCCTCCTCCTCCTTCTCATCATCCTCATCATTCCTCATCATCCATCATCAACCATCATCCATCATCTTCATCAGCAGCAGCAGCAGCAACATCATAATTATCCATCATCGCCATCCATCATCCATCATCCATAATTATCCTCATCCATCATAATTTTCTTCATCATCCTCGTCATCATCATTATCCATATATACCATCATCATCCATTATCATCATCAGCATGATCATCATTGTCCATCATTCATCACCCTCATCATCGTCATCATTGTTCATCATCTATCATTATCCCCATCCATCACCATCCTTATCATCATGATCCATCATCACCATCATCAACCTGATCCATCCTCCTCCTCATCATCATCATCATCATACAAATGATCCAACCTCCTCCTCATCATCCTTAATCATCCCCATCAACCATCATCATCATCATCCCAATCATCCAACCTCCTCCTCATCATCCATAATCATCTCAATTAACCATCCTCTTCCTCCTCCTCCTCCTTCTCCTCCTCCTCATCATCATCATGATCCATCATCATTTGTTGAACAAATATATTGCTGCCATTAAACATCTACTTACACATGTTATTCTGAAGCACTAATAATTCATGACTGGTTTTATGAGTAGTAAATTTCAGGCATCACTTCCTCCCTCGTTTGCTTTGAGAAGCTTTGTTTGTAATTATTGCTGTTATTTTACATTTGATTCCATATCCAGCCCCTTAACGCCGTCTTTAAAGCCGCTAATGCATGTTAGCATGTCTAAGTGAGCGCTGCATATCCTGCTGAGCAGTCCCTTTACAGTCTACACTGTTTTTATTCCCCCTGCCTTTGTATTCCAGGCTTGAGTGAAATTCCCATTTCTGTCCGTTTTATTGCACGTTATTGCTTATTCTAGTGATGAGTTGATGAGTTTAACCTGCACCACACCAGCCGTGGTGGTGTTAATGCGCTGCATTATTCTAATTATTGCACAGTTGGAGCTTTGATTTGTGCCGGGTAGCCTGTCCAGCACCGGTACGGGTGCGGAGGTTTCTTCGCCAAGCGTTTAGCGGCCCATTAGCGCTAAAAGCAGGCATAAACATTATGGATGATTTTCTTTCGTTCTCTCCTCGCACATAATGATGTGCTTGAAAAAACTCTCAGAAAGTGATAAATGGAAATTTCAGACTTTGATGTGGAAGCAAACTCGCACACATTAAAGATCTCCTAAACTTGCTGGAGTTTCAGATGTTGTGTAATAGTCTGGACTCCGCCCATTAGAGCCACTAGCTTTTTCGTAATTGCTTAGACCACAGCTAGTACATTAGATTCATTTAATGCCTCTTGTGGCATATCCTCATCATCTTTTTGGCTCATCACATAGGCTTCCTAGTCATAGTTCTCCTCTAGTTCTCATAGTCATAGTTCTCCTCTAGTTCTCATAGTCATAGTTCTCCTCTAGTTCTCATAGTCATAGTTCTCCTCTAGTTCTCATAGTCATAGTTCTCATAGTCATAGTTCTCCTCTAGTTCTCATAGTCATAGTTCTCCTCTAGTTCTCATAGTCATAGTTCTCCTCTAGTTCTCATAGTCATAGTTCTCCTCTAGTTCTCATAGTCATAGTTCTCCTCGAGTTCTTCTAGTTCTTGTGTTCTAGCTTTCCTGACACTCTTATTTCTTCTACTTCCTCTAGTTCTCCCTGTGTTCTCCTAGTTCTTCTACCGTCATTATTTCTTCTATTCTACCAGTTCTCCTAGTGTCCTAAATTATTCCATTTTTTTCCTTCCAAAAGTCTCCTAAAATCCCCTAGTGCCCTAATTTCTTTTCTTATAGTTGTTCACTTTTCTAGTCCCTGTGTATTTTCAGATGTCTGTTGTCTGCAGTGTTCCTGACATCTGCTCCACGTTTTCATTTTCATCTTTCTGATTATATCAGTGTCTCTTTATTTATCTCCAATGGCCTCTGGATCAAATCAGTTACAGTGGTCAGCAAACCTGCTAAATATATAGAATATTTATATAGAATATAATATTTAAGGAATTTTCAAATTCTTGTCAGAAAATATCCACTGTATGACATGCATTTTTATTTATTTATTTATTTATTTTTATTGTCAGTAAGTCCAACCCTCACTGTGATCTCACACTGTGTGGAAATCCCTTAAAGCTTTCAGACTGAGCTTTTAAACCTATATCACACTGAGGCATTTAACCCACATCTCCTGTGCTCTGACCCTCTCTGCCTCTCTGTGCTATTAGCCAACCGCCTGCGATCACATGCAGGGATCTCTACAGGGTTTGATCTTAACAGCTAAGCTACTGGGCTAAATAAGGGCTAGCTTTGACCTGCCGATAATGGACAAAGTTTTTCTTTTCTTAGACAGTAAAGGAGACGAGAACAAATGAATATAATACAGTTAAAGCCGTCTTTCTAAATCTGTGTTAACTTCTAAAGTAAAGAATAAAATTCATGCTGTTGCAGGGAAATAATCAGTAAACAGCTTGTGTGAAGGAAAGAAGTTTGAGTTTTTTATTCCTCTTGTACCTCTGCTATTTGCAGTTCATTTAGATTATTAGATAATTAAAGATTGACATCTTACCTTATCCGTTTTATATTTATGGCTAATGTTGTGGAACATCCTCACAGCTTTAGTTCCTGTTCTCACTTATGTTATAGCAGCTCTAAGCTCTCTCAAAGCCTTTCTGTTTACTTGATCTTGAAGTTAAACAGCTTGCCATGTTACCAAGAAAACAGAAAAGTGTAAACTCCTCTGTCCTGAAGATGCCTGAAGAGCTTCACCATGTCAACAGTTACGGGAGGAGTTTATAAGAAGAATTATGATGCTGCAATCACAAAAAATGCAGAAATCCTGAAGGATCTTATTTCTGAAGTACATAGATTTGATAAATACCTCAGCTGAGTGACCAAACAAGTCCCCAGAGATCATGACCCCAGGTTTCCTGAATAACCCCAGTCTCATGGAGAGAACACCTTGTTTACAATCAGCACAACAGCCAGAAATCTCATTTCCCCCAACTTTAATTTTGGATCTATTTCGAACTCATTTGTTGGTGTTGATTATAGTGTTACCTTGGCATAAGGTACTTCATTTAAATTCATTACCAAGTCCAGATTTTCCTCACTGTAAATTGTAAGCTGGGTCTTTTTTTTTTTTTTACCCTGAAACATGCTTCCTGTACTAACCTGATTTAAATCTGCTCTCAGAACTCCTCATAGTACAAAATACTGTGCAATACCTGATCAAGTTCATCAGGTAAAACGTGTGGTATGTACATGAGGTATGTTATTGGGTCTCTTAGAAATTTAGGCCACCCTCCTTTACCTCTTTTACATCGACATTATGGCCTGGGAACTTGTGTGGAATTTGCAGAACCATATTATCATAGAAAACCTTAACAAGAAAAGAATAAATAAATAAATATGTTCTTATACTTCTGAAAAAGGTACTCTCTGGTTGGCTGTTCTGTTCCTTATGCAAAGACAAAGAGATTCTAACTCAGGCATAAATTGTTGGCCTGTACAACCTCAGTAAATATAATAGACTACAGGTCATCTACATACTGGACTAAAGAGAGTAATTTGTACTTGTGCCATGATTTTCTGATGGAAGAAATTCAGATTAGCTAGCAAACTGGATTCATGCTAAGCATGGAGTGGTGTGTGTGGTATCATTTAGCTGCTTAGCTAATTATAAGGTCTTCCACTTAGAACCCTGATTCTGCCTTTTTTTTCTCTCTTATCCTTGCTTGTTCCATACCGGAGATTACTCCTTACTACCTTATTACTCCCTACTTACTTAGTCCTGGAGGACTAACACACTTGATTCCCTACATCACAACCTTCTGCTTCAGTGAATAATCTCACCTGGATGGGATACAGAAAAGGATAGAGTCTGGTTCTCATCACTCAAGTTCTCATCCTTGCTACTGTCACCTCTGGCTTGTTCATTAGGATCTACAGCGAAATCTCAGTAAAGCTGCTCAGATCTGGTGATTGAATTCACTTGGTGTTCTTGATCAAGGTGCTGTCGGTGCATCGAGTGGAAACTTTCACGAGTCATCATCAGCACCATGACTCTGTTACCTAGCACACTTCTAATTACAGCCATCTCTCATCATAGCCATCTAGCAGACTGTAGCACTCTGATTAGCTGTGGCAAAAGTTTCAGTGTTGTAGTTGAACATGCTTTGTTAATTAGGGGCCACTGATTTGGGCAAACAGGGTTAATGAATGCTCTAGGCCAAGATTTCCTTCATTGATCTATCTGTTGAAGCGAGTATCGATGTATACAATGTATTGCCAAAGTCTGATTGAGGTTAAACAGGTCTGTTTACCCCTGGAAAGGTCACCTAAGACCCACTGGGGAGGTCACCAGGGGACCCCTGGAAATCACTATTAATTATTGTGCTATTGTTAATGGCTTTTTCTACAGCAAATTTTGGAATTATGAAAACGCTGCATGGACTAATGCATCTAATACTTTTTTCTAATTTCCTCTCTGTCTTACCCCCTCTCCGAGTTACACAATAGGTTCTTGTAAGTGCTCACGTAACTTCAACAATAAATCCATTATCCCATTTATATCCATTCAAAGTTTGTCAAAAGTTTGTAGGAGACTCAAATACATGTCAAAAGGTTCTCTGGTCTGATGGGACCAAATCTAGCCTCGACATTTGATGAGAACTCTGATCATCTCACCCAGAACTCCTAGGGTTTCTCCACATCCTGGTTGTAAATTGTCCTCACTGTATTTGTTTTTCCAAATCAATACAGCGCTAATATTTGCAAGCTTGTTCTGTATTTCTCTCCACTACAATATTATGGGCTGTTTTTTGTAGATTCATGAATCCAAATAAAGTCCATTTCAGATCCAGGTTGTAAAAAATACCAGGAGGGTGAATAATTATGCAATATACAGGAGATTTCTATCTACCATCATTTCTGTTTCACATAGTGGTTAACTTTTTAGTGAGCGTTAGGATATTGTGTAGCTTGAACACACATTTCATGCTAATCTGAGTGCTAGCGGTGATGGAATATGATTGGTTCTCATGTCGGATGATCGTCGCATAACTTCAGCTCAGACGTTGCTGGCCAGTGAATATCAGTTACTTGACAAAAACAGGAGCTGCAACTAAAAATTGTTTCTGCAATCCCAAAAAAACATACAAACAAACAGAAAAATCTTTTCCAGCTTTTGTTAATAGCAGCTAGTTGCTGCAGGCATCTGTCTCGTGTTCTCACGACCAGTGCTTGTTGTACCAGACAAACTTCCCTGTCTTCCTTTAGGCTAATGTTTACTCCTGACAACCCCTACTTAAGCATGCCATGCTGTGTCTCTCTCTCTCTCTCTCTCTCTCTCTCACACACACACACACACACACACAGTTGCAGCATCCTCACACCCCGAGGCAACAGTAAGATCGTCTCTGGCTGTTTGCTTGTTCTGATGTCTGAAATGAAGTGAATTCATCTCTGATATGGAGGGAAGGCATGTAATTAGTGCAGGTTATAAATACAGCCCTGTAATCAGTCCCCTCTCGCTTTCTCCCTCCGTTTCCATCTGTCTCGCTCAACAAAGGAAATAAATTGGACTCTTTTGTTGTAGTTTTATTTTGTTTGCAGGTTGAGAGAGAGAGAGATGGGGAGGGGAGGGGTGAACATGTTAGAGAGAAATGAGCTAGAGAAATGAAGTTTGTATGTTGTAATCTTATTTTGGTACAATGTTAGAAGTCACCAGGGTCACTCTGAGTTTGTCTGTTCCACGCTGTGGTAGCCATCCAACTGTAGCACATTATTGATTATAAAATGTAATAATACTGTTTCTCTTTCTGGAAACGGAGATCTACAAAAGTCACGTAAAAGTCAGACAGCTCCCTGGTTTGATTCTGAGTTCAGATTACTCTTAGGTTCCTCCAGGTTTCTCACTTTCCTCCTGGTAGGTAGATCTTCTATACTAGTCCAGGGTGACCTGCAGTGGACTGGTAGTAGTCTTTATTTATCACATATACATTACTGCACAGTGAAATTCTTTACTCAAGAGCCTAACGGTGATGGTGCTGGTGCTTGAGCCCCGATCTTCTGGTCAATGACCCAGTGCCTTAACCACTTGAGCTACCACCGCTCCCATCCGGGGTGTGTTAAAGCTGCTCCTCTAGATACACACCATGACCCTGACCTGGATAATGCACTTGAAGATGAATGATTGAAGAAATTCATTGTTTTGTTGCAATTTATTTGGTCAGCTTCCAATCTGGGATAAGAACCATGAAGCCCCTGCACTGTGGTACTGATGGACAGGAAAGAAACAAGGCCATGCTTCTCATCTTTCTCCAGAAAGCAAGGCCAGTTATGCTCTCATGGTTTATCCCATCACTGAGATTCAAACATGATCTTCCAGAGATAGGTGAAAGTTTTTAGCTTAGCTCAACCACAGGAACTGATTAGTTTTTACCAGTGATGCTTAGTGAGCTCCTGGCTGGTGTCATGGTGTGTGTGTGTGTGTGTGTGTGTACTAGGAATAAAAACAATGCTGGAAAGTTGTATTCCATTCTTCTTATACTTGAGCTGAAATGGAGGATTACTGGAAGTAAGATCTATGGAAAAGTAGGTTCACCTTATAAAGAGGGTTGTTCAATCAGAAAAGACTTGAAACTTTTATAGAAATCCAGAGCCATTGATTATCCAAAGAACCTGTTCCTCATTCAGGCCACTTGTTTGGATTTCTCACTGAATTAAGGATTGTCACCTGCCTCAATGTCCTTGCTGTCCAAGCAGAAGATTTCCACCAAGTCCTCTCTGTCTCTGAGAGAAGAACCAAAGATGTGCTCTGGTTTCTGAGAGTGATCACAGTCAGCAAACGCAGGACAGATAAATCTCCAGTCTTATTACATTTTGCTCTGTTATTTGTTCTCACTCTCCACCTTCCTTGTTTCACAGGAATCAGAGGAATAAAAAACCTGAAGTGGAAAACAAACAGTGTTGCTTTGTGAGGGACTTCAGCTTAGACGCTTCTGTTACTGATATGAGATGATAGAGCTGAAATGTACACACTCCTCTGTGATCATACACGTCACCATGATAGTCTTGATTAAATGTGTTCATGAGACCGGATTTCTTTACTATCAGGCTAGGGACATGCTCAAGTTTATTCAACTTGCCAGCGTTCACATGGGGAGAGGTGGTTGCACTCAGACTTCTTCTATGCAGAGGCTTGCCTTTATTGGTCACATATACATTACTGCAAAGTGAAATTCTTTCTTCACCTATCCCATCCTTAGAGGGTTGTGGTCAGAGGGCAGGGTCAGCCATGATGCAGTGCCCCTGGAGGGGGTGGGGGGTGTGGTGGGGCCTTTAAAGGGGTCTCTCAATGGTGGAAGCTTGGTGGTGCTGAGGCTTAAACCCCGGTCTTTCGATCAACAGCCAAGAGCCTTAACTACTTGAGCTACCACCGCCCCGTGTAACATGAGGATGTATAAATGAAGAGATGAGTGAGACTGGAATAAATCCTCTAGAAGTGGAGAACATTAGACAGTACATGCTGCATGAATAGTTTGAATTATCTCTGAGGATTTGGTTTAACGTTTGAACAGTTTGGCTTCGACAATGTATAAAATAACCCTGTGATGCAGCACCTTCTATTATTTTGTTATTTTATATTGTGTTGTAACAGTCTGCAAACGTAATGAAGCCATGTGACACATGGTAACGTGATGCCTACGTGAAATTTACCTGTCTGAGGAATTCAAATTTGGTTTTGTGACTTATACGCAATTCGCATCGAATTGACAGTGAATTCAATTCAATTTTATTTGCATAGCACTTTTAACAATGGACACTGTCTCAAAGCAGCTTTACAGAACATAAGAAACATAGTAAAAAGTCCCAGATGTTAGAGAAAATCATCACTAGTGAGCAAGCCTGTGACGACTGTGGCAAGGAAAAAGTCCCTTAGATGGTCTGAGGAAGAAACCTTGAGAGGAACCAGACTCGAAAGGGAACCTCATCCTCATTTGGGTGACAGCGGAGAGTGTGATTTATAAATTATTCTAAACACCAGAGAGTGTGATATGAGCAATGTCCTTTCTGCAGTTATGTACAGTCAGTTGGAGTTGTGTGATGCAGATACAGTTTCTACATGCAGATAGAATGTTATGTGTGTATAAATTAGGAGGGTGGTGTTGTCCTCAAAATCCACATAGGGTTGGCATGGCTGCTATGAATACCCAAATCCTCACGAAGCAGAACCCAGCTGTAAAAGGTGATGAATGATCATCTGTTTGCTTGCTGGTGTAAATAATGCTAGCAGAACGTTAGACAAACATCGGGTCAACGTTCATCAGATCCAAGTGCTGAGTTTCAGAGAACAGATCATAAGGCATCGAGATCAGGGAAATAAACCACGGCTTGACTTTGTCTTGCTCTTGTATAAAGATGTCCAGTGAGTCCTCTCTGTCTCTGAGAGGCTTCCTCGAGTGATCACGGTTGCCAAACACAGGACCGATAAATCTCCAGCCTTATTACACTTTACTCTCTTTTATCTCCCCTCTCCGTCTACCCTCGTCGTCCATTTCACACAAATCAGAGGAATAAAAAGCGAAGTGGAAAATCGGCGGTGTCGGTTTGGTGTGTCTTCAGCGTGGAGGGTGTGTTCTGGACTTCTCTGTAGGCGTAGTGTGTTTCATTTTTCTTGTGATGGATTGGCTACATAATCAGTCCTGCAGGAAAACACTTTTCAGGAAAAAAAAAGGTAAAGAAGTGCTGCTGTGAGTGTGTTTGATGATCTGAGAAGAGTTCAGTGGAGCAGATGGATGCTAAGTCCAAGTTTATTTTATTAGAGCTTGTTCAAGTATGGTTTACGTTCCAGATAACACACAGATGGACTTATGTTCCAGGGGAAAATGTCAGCTTCACTTGAAAGACGGCTATTATAAGGGCAGGAGGAAGAGAACCTCAGTGTAGGAGGTGCTTTAATGTACTGTAGAAGTTGCTGTGCAGTGTTCAGAAAGTCAGGAATGAAACATAATGCGGAAAGGCGTCATGGGAAAATAAACAACGATGTAAACAACAGTGTTAAAGCTCCACACATAAATATTTTCCTGTCCAGTTTTACTCCTCTTCCCTCACAACAACCTGGCAACAATTACAGCTATTTATTCATGTGATAATGATATCTGTTTCTAGTCAAGAGTCTGTGTTGCAGAAATGCCCTCAGAGCATCTCTCAGATGTTAAAGCAGCTGTAAACAGTCGTTCCCTCACCTTCATCTTATTCTGTCTCTCTCTTGGAGTTGATGAGACATTGTCATGTTGCAGAAGAATCCACAAAGAAGTGGAAGCTCCTCTGTCCTGTACACTGGCCAGGAAGTGCAAAACACAATAACGAATCAGAAAATGCAAGGAGGATTCGGACAAAGTGGAAAAGGTAGATATAGCTTGCGAATGGAATTCTTCCCTCTGATTGGACGAGACATCTGTCACTCAGGATATACAGGAAATTGTGTATCTAACTTGATTTCTTATACATGTGTGGAGTTCTGCCTTCACTTTAAACAGTTTTTTTTTTTCGATAGTGCAACTTTAAATCTTTTATAGAAAAAGACAAACATATATATTTATATTTATAAGAAACTGAAATTCACCTCCTGGTGGTCCAGCGGCAGGATCCCACGCTCTCATTGCCGCGGCCTGGGTTCGGTTCCCGGGTGGGGCGCTAACCCAGCCTCTGAAGAGTTAACTCTCAGTACCAGTCCAAAGCCCGAATTAAATGGGAGGGTTGTGTCAGGAAGGGCATCCGGGGTAAAACCTGTGCTAAATTGAAACATGTGGACCAAATGATCCACTGTGGCAACCCCGAATAGGGAGCAGCCGAAAGAACAACAACAAGAAAATGGAGTTCATTCAGCTCTGCTGTGATGAAGGACGTTCATATGGTGTGATGTTGGATATACTGATAGTGTATCATGGAGTAAAGATTAGTTTGCGATCTCTAAACACACACCAGGTATGTGTGGAAGACCAAACTATTCCAGATTAAAGGATGTAAGGAGCGCTATAAGAGCAGAGCTGTGTTCATACACACACCAATCCACTTTCTACTGCTGCAGCTACTGCTGGACTTCCTGTAGGTCCTGAGTGACCGATGTCTCGTCCAATCAGCAATAAGAATTCCATTCGTAAACTATTCCTACCTTTTCTGCTTTGTCTGAATTCTTCTTGTGTTTTCAGATTTTTTATTTTGTTTTGCACTTCTCGGCCAGCGTAGTCCTGAAGCTTACGTCTGGAAACTTTGTTGTAGTTACAGAACCGTTACAGAGCTCTGACACTGGAGACTCCTTCCACACACATTACAGAAACAGCAACATTTTATGTAACGTAAGAAAATGAGCACATTAATGCAGACCTGCGACATCTCAGAGCTGCGCTTACAGACGACATCATCTGACCAATCACATGCGCCGGTTATTGTGTGACATCATCATCGCAAGACATCGCCCCTTATTTTCCAGATTCACACTCTGTTCTAAACTCATCTCCACTCTTAGAGTCAGGTATCTGTGTGTGTGTGTGTGTGTGTGTGTGTGAGTGTGTGTTGCATAACTCGACAGAGCATGGCCGCCCCCGAGCCTCGACTTAGCCTCAGCCTGTGGAGGATTGTGGGATATGTTGTGTGGTTTTATGTAATGGCAATGACAGTGATGTCGCCCACTGAGGGAGGGGATTCCTCCGGCTACAGCATCGCAAAACATCGTCACATGTACACACAATCTCCTACAGGCTACACACACACACACACACACACACACTCTTAGAACAGCAGAAAGGAGATGCAGGAATCTAGCCAGATAAGCCGTGCATGTGGATAATGATTATTCACCTCTTCACCTCATCACACCACACACAGCTGCCCCCGAAATTACTATCTCTCTCTCTCCCCCTCTCTCTCGCCCCCTCTCTCTCTCTCTCTCCCCCCTCTCTCTCTCTCTCCCTCTCTCTCTCTCACACACACACACACACACACATTAGGTCAGAGTGTAACACACTGATGTTGGGTGATGCTCAGGGCTTTACTGATGCAGCTGGAAGCTGTCCAACTCACTACAGGCTACTGCTTACCTACTGCTTAATTAAACCCAGCTCCATCTATCGCTCTGTCTGTCTCTCTCACTCTGACTCTCTCTGTCTGTCTCTCTCACTCTGACACTCTCACTCTGTCTCTCTGACTCTGTCTGTCTCTCTCACTCTGACACTCTCACTCTGACACTCTCACTCTGTCTCTCTGACTCTCTCACTCTGTCTCTCTGACTCTCTCACTCTGTCTCTCTGACTCTCTTACTCTATCTCTCTGACTGTGTGTGTGTGTGTGTGTGTACAGAGTGACATAGAGACTAACATTCATCACCTCATTGGAGGCAGGGAGGGGAGGCTGTGTGTGTGTGTATGTATATTTGTGTGCATGTGTGTGTGTGTGTGAGAGAGAGAGAGAGGTCTAGTCTTTTTTATAATTTTGCAGAGAGCATTGTTTGTTTAATTAGAAGCGGGCTGCATTAAGATTGTGTGTGTGTGTGTGTGGACAATGGATATGACAGCCCTGTCGCTGTGCTCTGTTTATTTTTCCATTCACTCAGTATGTGTTAGGTGGAACAGTCACCATTATTGCACGCATAAACACACACACACACACACACTCTTCCAAGAGGCTCCATCCTTCTCTAAAGCTGTACATATGAAGGTTAATGTAGCCATCATGAGGATGTGAACAAGCCTCAGTGTGGTTTCATTAGCAGCACTGAGTGATTAGCGCTTTAGCGTACAGCTAATGACAATCTTTCTTTTAGCACACAGAGTCTACAACAGCCTGCTGAACAGCATGACTGTGTGTGTTTGTGTGTGTTATATACTTTATACAGTAAGTGGCAGCATGTTGAAGAGCTACATTAAACTACATGATGTCAGTGTATACCATCTCTAGCTGCTTGGTAGTGATAATGGTTTTGAGTAAAGATTTGATGAAAGTGCTGTGATTCATTTCCTCTGTAGGAATGCTCATTGAGTTATTAACACTTTGAATACCACACCTCTGAGGTTCACCACACTTCTAAGAGTCACCACACCTCTGAGGGTCACCACACTTCTAAGAGTCACCACACCTCTGAGGGTCACCACACTTCTAAGAGTCACCACACTTCTAAGAGTCACCACACCTCTGAGGGTCACCACACTTCTAAGAGTCACCACACTTCTAAGAGTCACCACACCTCTGAGGTTCACCACACTTCTAAGAGTCACCACACCTCTGAGGTTCACCACACTTCTAAGAGTCACCACACTTCTAAGAGTCACCACACCTCTGAGGTTCACCACACTTCTAAGAGTCACCACACTTCTAAGAGTCACCACACCTCTGAGGTTCACCACACTTCTAAGAGTCACCACACCTCTGAGGTTCACCACACTTCTAAGAGTCACCACACTTCTAAGAGTCACCACACCTCTGAGGTTCACCACACTTCTAAGAGTCACCACACCTCTGAGGGTCACCACACTTCTAAGAGTCACCACACTTCTAAGAGTCACCACACCTCTGAGGGTAACCACTCCCCTAAGAGTCCCCACTCCCATAAAGTTCTCCACACCCCTGAGGGTCTCCACTCCACTAAGAGTCCCTGGTCCCATGAGGTTCTCCACACCTCTGAGAGTCACCACTCCTCTAAAAGTCACCACTCCACTAAAAGGCCCCACACCTCTAAGAGTGACCACTCTCCTAAGAGTCACTACTACCCTGAGGGTCATCACACTGCTACAATTGACCATTCTCATGAGGGTCAACAAACCCCTAAGAGTCACTATGGGGTGTTTGTGGTGATATCCTGTGTGTTTTATATTCACCAAATATCTCCTCCTTGGTCTTTTCAATCTAAGGGATATTGCTCTAGAACGTTCCTTGTTTGTTCAGATGCATTTTTGTGAACCTAAGTCATGCTCTGTATTCTGTTTTGCAGAGAAGGGATTTTTGTCTAGCCACCATTACATGAAATCCATACTCATTTAGTCTTTCTCAGATTGTGCCGTCATCAACATAAAAACTGACTCGAGGATTGAATTTGCCGGGATGCTGACTCCTGAGAAGACTGGAAACTGTCTTGAAGGCTCTTCACTTATAAACAGTCCTTCTCATTGTAGAGTACCGAATGTCAGATTGTTTGGAGATGGTCTTATAACCCTTCCCTGATTAATGAACAGCAACAAATTTTTGTGAGAGGTCATGGCTGATATCTTTTCTAATACGCATGATGTAGATACACACCTGAATGCTCCACAACAGCAAACTGCCAAGTTTCTGGAGCTGTTCACAACTTCTTGGAGGTTTCATTAATAACATCCGGTAGCTAATTACTCTCTTAATGATTGTGGATGGAGGAGGTGTGTACTTACTTTTTCTCACCTGCTTGGTGAGGACCACACAATTTTACACACACACACACTGTGGGGTTTTCTGGATTTTGCTGTTTTTTGTGTAAGACATCCGGCTCTAAAGTGTGTACACACACACACACAGTGTTAGAGACTACAGAACTAACAGGGATTTAAAGGCTGGTGTCTGTGATGTGAGCCTGTGATGGATGACAGTGTTCAGCTGTTTTGTGGTTGTAAATGAGCGCTGAATTGGCAGCCTGTACGAAACTGTCCCCAATTAGCTCTAATGATACACGGCATCCGTTCCAGCTGCTGCTTAACAAAGCTGGCGTTTAGCGACATACATGAACGCAGCACAGATTAGCTGCTAAGGCCTGCGTTAAAGCTGATATGGGATGATGGAAAGGGAGGAGCTTGTTTTGCAATCTGTAGCAGGTAAAAATCATCACAGGCATTTAATGAGAGACAGAACGGTTCTGGTCGGAGATTAACGAGGCCTAATGAGCTGAATCATGTGCTGAGGCGAGAATCAAATCTTTGATGAGTTGTTTCAGATGGTGGAGAAGTGAGAACGAGTGTGTGCTGGTGTCTTCATTAGGGTTTTTTGCTGTTAAGGTGGTGGTTCCTAACCTGGAACTATTTCATCTCTATAGCAGGATAGGAAAATGTTCTGGGAAGCAGAAATACTGGTATAGTTCTGTGTGAGAATTATTTTTACATCATGTATTAGCAAACTCTCTCTTGTCAAATTCAAGTCTCGCTTGGTTTTATGAACACTGTAGCTGAAGTACTGAAGACCCCACACATTGAACATTTTATTCATATAATCTTGTAACTCAGGGGTGAAACCAGTTGTGTTAGAGGTCAGGACTAAACTCTAAAATCTGCTCAGCACAGCAGGTCTACACGACGCTCAGCTTTGTTCCTGGTCTCGTTCAGCTCCCTCACACTGTCACATCTCACTGCCGTGCATAAATCCTTGGCAGGGCTAAACAAATTGAGCGTGAGGAAAGCAGATCAATCCCACTCAAACTCTTTAATCGATGGATGATCAGCAAACTGGATTAGCAAATCTCGGCTCCTGGAGGCCGGTTCCTAAGGGAGAGAGCCACATCCCTCGCCTCAGCACTTCCTCCTAATTGCGCACCAAACAAATGGTGGTGCATTGATTTGGCTGTGAGCACAGATTCTGTAGACCGAGTGGTGCCTGGCCATTAGCAGCTCACAGTGCATTCTGGGTAATGGAGGAATCCTTCTGTGTGTGTTAGCTTGGCACTTGTGAGATGATGGAGAGTGACCAATAGCAATCAGTGTTTTTTACTCTCATTTAATTACATATTCACATGTATTTGTTTGCTAAATGTATTCATCCAAAACAACCCATAGTGGCCTTCTGTCCATCCTGGAACTTAATAATCTTCTGGTTATATTCTGTTCTCTCCTTTGTCCTCTTCACCTGTTATCGTCTTCTTCTTCTTCTTCTTCTTCTTCATATTGTCATCATGTTATTTTATTGTTTGATATCTTGCCCTTGTTACCATCATTGTGCCTCTATGTCCTTTACTATGTCCTTGTCATTATCATCCTTTCTGTTTTTGTTTTCCATTTGCTTCTTTTTTCTATCTGCCAGTATTATCATCATCATCATCATCATCTTGTTCTTGTTATGCATGTTTCATGATATTGTTGTCATGAGTTCATTATCTCCTCCCCATTCATCCTTCTTCTTCTTCTTCCTCCTCCTCTACTTCTTCTTCTTCTTCTTTTTCTCATTCTTTTTCTCCTTCTCTGCGTAGTTGTTGCGTTAACATCTCTGGGACAGACAGTACCTGAAAGAGAGCGAGAGAGAGAGAGAGAGGCAGATGGGTGCTAGGGGATTGATCAGTACCATGCCTGTCTGACCTTCTCATAAATCTCTCATCTCAAATCCTCTTTCCAATCCTTTTCCTCTGAGACCTTTCAGCACCCTTTAAACCCCACTTTGTCTCCTTCCCACCTTTTTCTTCCTCAACTATCCTTTTCTGGCAACCTTCCTGACCCCTGACCCCCAACCCCCCTCACCTCTAGTCATGTGCATGCTTTCTTCTCACTTCCTCTGTTTCCCAGCTTCTGTTTCTTTGTCCTGAATATTTCTCCTAACCTGCATTCTCCATCCTCGTCCTGTCCTTCTATTACCTCTTGCTCCTCTCTTCTATTTTCCCATTACTCCTGACATTTAGCTCGCTCACTCCTCCACCCTCCGCTCCCAGCAGCCGGTATTTAAGGCCTTGCTATCTCACCAAAAGAAACACAGCACGCAAAAGAGAGCAGTAGACAGATAGACAGAGAGATGGTGCATTGGTTCTGGTCTCCCGCTGGGGAAACACAGAGTGTGTAATTAAGTTTCAGTCCTGCAGGCTGTGCTTATACAGAACACACTATAGCCGTATTATAGCTATTATAATCTCCACATCTACCACAGTGAAGGGCTTAGTCTGATGGGATAATAATGAAGTAATGACAGTTTGGAGCAAACTGTTGTTGAGAATATTCTTTGTACCTGACAGAGTTTCAGAGTGTGTGTAGACAGGGTGAGATGTACTTGTCTGGGAAACTTTGTAAGGGTCTTTTCCCCTCAGCAATTATACTTTACGCTTTAAAGGAATAGTTCAGCTAAACATAATTTAGACCCATTTAGCTTTAACCCAAATGTAGATGTGGTTGGTGTCTGAAAGCGATTCTGTATGCAAGAAAAGTCTGAGCTGTGGACTGATGCAAAATTTGCACTATGGAGAAGTGGAGTGTGCCACTGCCACCTGGTCCCAAAGGAATTCTGACCTCCCACACCTGCTTCTGAAGGAATGTTGACCACTTTATATGCACCTGATTCTGAAGGAATGCTGATCATTGTTTGACCATTACTCCCACCCACTTTTAAAGGAATTTGTGACCGAACCTACTTAGTTCCCAAGGAATTCTGTCTATTGCTTCACTAGGAATTCTGACCACTATCAACTGCTCAACAAGGAAGTCTGACCACTGTCTACTTCTCCACAAGGAGTTCTGACCACTCTCAACTGCAACACAAGGAATTCTGACCACTATCAACTGCTCCACAAGGAAGTCTGACCACTATCAACTGCTCCACAAGGAAGTCTGACCACTGTCAAGTGCTTCACAAGGACATCTGACCACTGTCAAGTGCTCCACAAGGAAGTCTGACCACTGTCAAGTGCTCCACAAGGAAGTCTGACCACTGTCAACTGCTCCACAAGGAGTTCTGACCACTCTCAACTGCTCCACAAGGAAGTCAGACCACTGTCTACTTCTCCACAAGGAGTTCTGACCACTCTCAACTCCAACACAAGAAATTCTCACCACTATCAGCTTGCTCCACAAGGTATTCTGACCACTCTCAATTGCATCACAAAGAAATTCTGGCCACTCTTAATTGTTCCACAAGGAATTCTGACCACTTTCAAGTCATTTAGTCATTTAAATCATGTTATTGATCAAGATTATTGCAAAAAAAGAATATAAAGGAATGTTTAATATAGATGCAGCAACAGTATGGATAATATTTGGAATTAAGTACAGATATGGCCTGTGGGGAAAAAGCTCCTCCTTATTCTCTCTGTGGTAGCCTGCTCTCTCTTAACCACAATAAAGAGCAGAGGCTGTTGTTCAGGTGTCTGAGGTCCTTTACTATCTTCCTGGGCTTGGTCCAGCACTCTAGAACTCTATCCAGAACCCATCCTGCTTAGTGCTGTTCCAAAACTGGGTCGTGATGCTTCCCATCAGGATATTCTCAATGGTGCAGTTTTCTCAGAGGGCAGTTTCATGTCTTAATTGTCTAAGCTGGTAAAGATGCTGATGGGCTTTCTTCTCCAGGAGGTTGATGTGACAGGACCATGACAGGGTGCTGGAAACTGTTCACTCTCCTCACTGGGGCCCTGTTAATTTTAAGGGTTTGGTAACTTCTATCTTGCTTTATTCCGAAGTCCAGAATCAATTCTTTTGTCTTGCTGACATTGAGGTGGTTGTTGCCCTGGCACCAGTTGATCTCCTCCATGTAGGCCTTCTTATCTTTCTGATCACCCCCACCACAACAATGTTATCAGCAAACTTGACAACAGTGCTAGAGTTTTAAGTGGCCACACAGTAATAGGTGTACAGTGAGAACAACAAGGGCTCAAAACACAACCCCTGAGGGCTCCAATGCTGAGGGCAAGGTAGGGTAAGACATGTCTGCCTTCCTGTACTGCTTGAGGTCTTCCTGCCAGAAAGTTGACTGACACAGGCATATGTTGAGTCGCAGGTCATGGTGAGTTTGGAGGGAATTATAGTGTTAAATGCTGAACTCTAGTGAACATCATTTCCCTGGGTGTCTAGGTGGGCTGTGTGTAGTTTTTAAGTATTCAGAAAAATGTAGGTTTTCAGACGTTATTTGAAGACAGCTAGTGACTCAGCTGTTTAGACATCTAGAGGAATTTCATTCCACCACATAGACACCAGAAGAGAGAATAATACCATCCTAAGAGATGGTGGAACCAGCGGAGCAGTGCTGGAGGAGTACAGGGAGCGTTGTGCATTCTGGAGTTTGATAAATTAAAAACTGTGATTTCAAATCCCAGCTCAACCACTTGCTGAGTTTTCTATCTTAGTGGTAAGTTTCTTTGGATAACAGAAGCCACCAAATGAATAAATGTGAAAGCATCAGCTTAGCCCTGGAGTCTGAAGTGACAAGAGCAGAAAATAAGATTGTGACAGTACAATCACTAGGATATCACCTCTGTTGCCTAGAAGCTCTAGATACTTAATAAAATATCAACTTGGGAGATTTGTGACAACAAAGTGTCCAAAAGATGGGACATGTAGCTAATAATTTGTCTTCACAGAGGTGAGCAACCCTGAGTCTGTTCGGCTTTGCTCTTTCTGCATAACTAACATCAGCAGAATTTTTGTGTCAGCATGAAAAATGACTGTACTTTTTACAATCACCTTTTAAAGTGCATTAGATAAGTTATATTAGTTGAGTTATGCAGGTGAATCTGCTAGAATTGCGAGGGCACCCATATTTCAAATCCAATTATTTGTCTTATAATAGCCTATCCAATGCACTTTCAAATTATTTGCTCAGTAAAAGGCCTGTCAAGAACCTCTTCTGTTCCTGACAGGCACTTCAATTATCCAGGGATGAGGTGAAGGAAGAAAAAAAAAAGCATATCCTCTGCTGATGAATATTTTTTCCTAGAATATTCAGAGATGCTATGTGGTGCACAGCAATAGTGAGGTTTGTCCTGAGGGACTCAAACCGGGCAAAGACTAATCCCAATTCAGGACCTGAGGAATAGAAGTGTTTAATTTGGAGCTTGGAGATTAGAGAGAAGATGATTCCAATATCAACCGCAACAAGATGCTCAAATTAAATCCATCTATTCATCGCTGTCACCGTCTCAGTGGAGCGAGGCCATGCCAACTTGTGCAGGGCGGCCAAACAGCCGGGCTTAGCCAAACTCTGCCTTTCTTCTTCACTCACTCTGGCTCTAAATTCAATAACATGGATGGAAACTGCATGACTCAACGTGGCAAAGAAAGACAGGAGAACTCCTGCTCTTCACACTCACGCACAATATGGCGCATTATTCATTTGGGAACAGACGGCACAAGGCGTAGCTGGGGTCGAACCTGAATTCCACATGAGCACCTCGGAATTTTCTTTTTCTTTAGAATCCACCGAGTCGGAAACTCTTGGTGCTTTGCGTATCCTACATATAGCCTGGAAGGTGGCTAAGGTCAGAGATCAACCCGAGGCTGATGCGGTATAGTATCAGTAAAGCATTTCAGGATATTAAATTTGGACTTGCAGCTCAAAATGTTCTCGATCCTCATGCACTCTAAAAATATCTGGGCCACATTTGGGTAAATTTGGAAAGCCAGTTCCGGCTCCCATATGAACTAACCCAGTATGTGTTGTTTTAACCCAGTAAGGTCAGGTTAGGGTGCTGATCCAGCATGCTGCCGACTTGTGGGTAAAAATGACTACATTGCTGAGCCTCCATGTTGTTATGGTTACACTGTTCATGTTATCCGAACTTAAAGCAGCACTTTTCCTTTACAACGCCTTTACTTGACTAAAAACTAAATATCTGTACAGTTTGAAATTCCTAGTGAAGACGAGTGCTAGCTGATCATTTGATAACATTAGATTCTATTTAACCAGCTACAAGTATCACATTTATTGTAGTTAATGTTTATTGCACATTTATTAGGAAGTTAATGTTAACTGTAAATAGAACTATCTAACAAATGCACACTCTACAAACCCATATTTCCAGCAAAGATAAGCAAATTCTTTCCATTTTATATTTGAATCCCGATAGAAAAAAGCCAGCCTTGAGCTGTACTCATAACAACTGCCTTCAGACAAGTGCTCAAAAAGACTCTTTCTCAATCTTCAATCTGGTTGCTGGTGGCGTCCTGTATTCGCTGTCATGCTCACAGAAGAGCCCTTGAAGCTGTGTGTCTCCTCATCTCAGTAATGGATCAGCGGAGAACCCTCAGGGTCTCCTGTCTCACACTACAGAGACGCACACTGACACAAAAGCAAAGAGTTTGATAAATAGGCTCATGTAATACATATTAGCATAAGTGAAAAATCTTCCCTTAAATGTCAAGCCAAGATATATTTGGTGCATCAAGATTTTTCTTCTTTTTTTTTTTTTAGTTTTTCTTTGAGGCCTTCAAGCTAATGTAGATAACAATTAACAGAAGTGTGTCTTATCCAAAATCCTTTCAATAAATCTCTGCCTTACACCAAGACACCAAGTCTTATAGACACACAAGTGGAACTGAAGACACAGTATTCTTTTGGGAAGAAAGTGCCTCTCTTGTAGAACTTTTCAGCTATCAGAAAAACCATTAGGAATTATCCAATGAATGCTAAGAACTACCCAAAACAACCCTTAGGAACCATCCAAAGAACCCCATAAGAACTACTCAGAACAACCCTTAGGGACCATCCAAGGTAGCTCTACACAGAACTCAGAAAAAAAATCACAGGAAGTATCTAAAGAAACCATCCTAGATATTTTAAAAATTCAAGAATTTCCCTCATGGGATCAATAATCTATCTGTCAATTCCTAAAGAACTCTTTAGGAGCTGTCTGTCTTTAACTTATTTATTTGTGTGATTTACTTTGTTAAAACCGGAACCTCATATGTTTTTTTTATTATAGTTAGTTATTATTTTATTGTCATTATTATCTAAGGATATTTTATAAGCCCATCTGTCGCTGTGTTTCAGTAACTTGTGACTGGATATCATGATTCCCCACATGTCTGGAACGTTAGACAAAAACTGATTCTCAGCTCTGTGCTGGGTGAGAAAAGTGGCACAGCGTGTGTGTGTGTGTGTGTGTGACCGTGTCATTCAGCAGGCAATCAGGTGAGTGAACGCCATGGGCTTGTACTGACACAGTGTGTGTGCAGCTTGACATGATGGTCACCCCCAGCAACCATGCTGCTGTCCAAGCTAGAGAGAGATGAGTGTGTTTACTTACGCCTGCGGGACAACACACTTTGACTCATACACCTGCCCGCGCACACACACACACACACACACCTGCTGCAGAGTTACAGCTGGCTTGGATCATGATCCTCCTCCCTGGCTTCTGTCTATCTTTTTAAAGGCATGTCCATGTTCATGGCATGTGCACGTGTGTGTGTGTGTGTGTGTGCGCCACCCCTCAAAAGGCTGCCTAATACATCATCCGATGAGTAACACACACACACACACACACACACACATTTTCCACAGCCAGCACACTGTAACGTATCCAGAGGCCATTCTGTGCTCACAGAGTGTTTAGCTCCACTGTCGTTCCCCATTAGCTTTCCTGCAGCCTCTTCCAAGTAGCTTCCCTCTGAATCCACTCTGCACAATACCCCTCATTAACCAGATCAGGAACAGACGCTCGGAATATCTGCACGGACAGATGGGCGTGTCACAGCCAGGTGAATTTCCCCAGCATGTGCACAGAAGAGGAAAAGCACACGGGTGTATTATTAGAAGTGCTGCAGGGACTGTCTATTTTTACAGAATAAATGAAGAAATACGCAGGATTTGTTTAAACAATAGAGACAGATGATGTTCAGTTGATTTCTTTATGAAGTACAGCTGTGTGTCTACAGATATTACACACACAGCACAGGCATCAGCGTCTTGGCTGTTTGAATCCACTTCCTGTTGTTACGATTCCAGTTGGCGTTGGCGTTACTGTTAGTAGTAACTTCCCGGTTGGCGTTACTGTTAGTAGTAACTTCCCGGTTGGCGTTACTGTTAGTAGTAACTTCCCGGTTGGCGTTACTGTTAGTAGTAACTTCCCGGTTGATGCTCCTGTCTCACATTTTTTATTAGAATCAGCATTACAATTTGATTTAGCATTACCTTTTATATTTAGTTGACTTCCTGACTCCCATTTCCCCTAAAAGACAACTTCCTGGATGGTTTTACTGATGGAGGCAACTTCCTGAAAAAAAACCCTGCTTCCTGTCCTAACTGTGTAGATTTAAAAGGTGTGTTTTTTTTTCTATTTCAGATTGTTCAGCGCTTTTCTGTCTGTAGAAACGGATCACTTCCTGTCTCGCCTGCTCGTTGTAGTTCTTATTAGCTACATCTCTTAGCAACAGAAAACCTAAATATAACCACATGGCACAGTGTCTCATCTGAACGGGCTGTACCAGGTGTGTGTGTGTGTGTGTGTGTGTTGGATTGTAAATGGACACTAGAGTACGTGTTGTGTGCAGTTTAGACTGACGTTCCATCCCAGTGGAAGGCTGTGGTTTATATTATCGTCTGGACTGAGTCACCGGTATGTTGGGGTGTGTTATTGGGGTTATTAATACTAGGACATTATCTACAAGGACCATGGTCATGACTGCTTGATGTGTAGACTGACCACTGACCTTTCGGAACTTGCATCCATTTAGACTGACAGTTGAGGTGCGGAGTTAATGGTAGATATTCAGGAGAAGAAGACAAAAACGCTTCCCCTGTGCAAGAGAGGACTGTGAAAGAGAATTGTGTGTGTGTGTGTGTATGTGTAAGTTGCCCTGCAGTGAGTTGTAGTCTGCTGGGGCAGGCTGTCATTTCTATGTCATTGCCGCAGGCCCTGAGGGACTTGATTTCCCAGCAGGCACCACTCTGGAGATAGGACTCGTGTGACAGATCAGCCTGCAGGATTCAGTGTAACAGAGAGACATGAGCTCACTATGAACACAGACTCTGTGTGTGTGTGTGTGTGTGTGTGTGTGTGTGTGTGTGTGTGTGTGTGCGTGCGTGCGTGCGTGTGTGTATGTGTCTTTCATTAACACCCTCAGCATTGCTTGAAACCAATGATGTCATATCTCTGTGTGTGTGTGTAAGTGAAGGTGAACACCCTGGCTAATCTTAATCACATCTTTTTGTCATCTTCATTTCACTATCTCTCTCTCTCTCTCTCTCTCTCTCTCTCTGCACAGATGTAGAAGTGAACGGTAAAGCATGTGACTGTGACACGGTAGCTGAGTGTAAGGTGGGCGACGCCGTGCCGCTGGAAGTGAAGCTGACCAATCGCAGTAAGAGCTCCGTGGGTCCGTTCTCTCTCACCGTGGTGCCGTTTCAGGACTATCAGAACGGCGTGCAGAACTACGAGCTACAGGAAGTTGTCACCTTCATCGGCTCTAACTCCTTCTACATCGATTCGGTACACAAACACACACACACAGATGAAACACCACACATTAGCACTATACAGTAATGTATTATTGTCTATAATCCTGGGATTTGTAGCTGCACTGCTGTCTGACCTGCTGTTCTAGAAAATTAATCAACATCATCTGACCAATCACAATCCAGAATTCAGCAGCGCTGTGGGATAAAGCCCCTCCCACTGCCACAGGCCTGGGTCATCACTCAGACTCTAGATCCTCTAAAGCTTAATGCGCTTCAGTGTTTAGAGATGCAGAAGCCCTGAAGTTTCCATGCAGAACTCTATAGCTGATTAAATCTTAGAGCAGTCAAAGGTTCTATGTGGAACTCTACAGCTGAGCATTTCTCAGAAGGAAACAAATTCCCAGCAGTGTGAAAAACAGTCACTAAGCTAGTTTGTCATATGCTAGATGTGATATCTCAAAATATTTCACTGCTGTACACCGTTCAGGCGTAACACTCTGACCAGTGACAGGTGAAGTGAATAAGACTGAGTATCTCCTCATCATGGCACTTGTTAGTGGGTGGGATATATTAGACAGGAAGTCAACATTTTGTCCTCAAAGTTGATGTGTTAGAAGCAGGAAAAATGGACAAGAGTTTGAAGAAGGGCCAAATTGTGATGGATAGACCACTGGATCAGAGCATCTCCAAAACTGCAGCTCTTGTGGGGTGTTCCCGGTCTGCAGTGGTCAGTAACTATCAAAAGTATCCTTTAAGTCCTTTATGTCCTGTAATTATACTTTAAGTACTTTAAGTTGCTAGGCCACCTCACAACTTACAGGACTTAAAGGATCTGTTGTTAACATCTTGGTGCCAGATCCCACAGCACACCTTCAGGGATCTAGTGGAGTCCATGCATGGATAGGTCATGGCTGTTTTGGCAACAAATGGAGGACCAACACAATATTAGGCAGGTGGTCATAATGTTATGCCTGATCGGTGTATATAGTAACGCTGAGTGACCTGTTGTATTACAGACTGCATCTGATTTAAAAATTCTAGGTCCAAACAAGAATGTTAACATAGGAATCTAATAAACCTGTGATTGAAACTTAGCCAAGAACTTCAAAGCGCTGAAGTACAGCTACTGCATCATCAGCTTATCATTATCATTAAACCTTTAATGACCTGAATGAGGCCAGTGCCAGGAGAACATTAAACCGCACCGTGCTCCAACTCTCCATCTGATGTGTGACCAAGCGCTGAATCCAGCCAAGCGCTCTCACACACCCGCTTCCAGATTACGGCCTCCGATTATCGCCCTTATCTGTGTGCAATGAGCCGGGGCGGGTGTGTCTCATTAGAGTTTGTATTCATGCAGCAGAATTAAATAAGCATGCACCAGCCTTCTGGCAGGAGAATGTGATATTTGGCAACTGGCCTGTGCTCTGTGC
Source organism: Hemibagrus wyckioides (assembly GCF_019097595.1). NCBI lineage: Eukaryota > Metazoa > Chordata > Actinopteri > Siluriformes > Bagridae > Hemibagrus > Hemibagrus wyckioides. Next base: position 23,005,761 of record NC_080723.1, read on the forward strand.
TGTTAACGCTGTGATTGTGAGTGTTGTGTTTAATTATAATTATAATTTTATTTATGCAGCACCTTTGGTGCATTTAAAACAGTTCACAGTTTGTGTAACAACAAAAACGCCACAAACAGGAAGAGCATTTATACTCAAAAAGAAAAAAACAACTGCTTTGTCACATATGAAAGACATTTCTGTTAAGGGACCGATGGAAACAGAGGCCACGCCTCCTTTAGTAAGAAAGATTTAGAACTCACGCCTCCTTTACTGAGACTGACAGGTACAGAGGCTACACCTTCTTCAGTAAGAAAGAGTTAGAAACCACACCTCCATCACTGAGACCAACAGGTACAGAGGCTACACCTCTTTCACTTAGACTGACAGGAGAGGCCACGCCTTCTTCAGTAAGAAAGCGTTAGAAACCACACCTCCATCACTGAGACCAACAGGTACAGAGGCTACACCTCTTTCACTTAGACTGACAGGAGAGGCCACGCCTTCTTCAGTAAGAAAGAGTTAGAAACCACACCTCCTTCACTGAGACTGACAGGTACAGAAGCCACGCCTCCTTCAGTCAGAAAGATTTAGAAACCACACCTCCTTCACTGAGACTGACAGGTACAGAGGCCACGCCTCTTTCACTGTGACTGACTGGTACAGAGGCCACGCCTCTTTCACTGTGACTGACAGGTATAGAGGTCACACTTCCTTCACTGAGACTGACAGGTACAAAGGCCACACCTTCTTCAGTAAGAAAAATTTAGAAACCACGCCTCCTTTACTGCGACTGACAGGTACAGAGGCCACTTGACACTTTAAGACTTGATGTTATTCACTCTGTGTTCCTCTGTTCTTCAGGTGAATCCAGCGGGGAACTCGACCTGTGCTGGTGCGTTGCTGTTCCTCTACACCGGGGATTTCTACCTGAACATTAAGTTCCAGGACGACAACACGAGCCGAGACCTTCCTCCCACGTGGTTCTGCTTGCCCAGTGTCCACATCCGAGCACAAGAACCGGTTGAGGCAGCTGCCTGAACTCCAGGACTCTGCGGCACACTGACCTTTTTGGACAGAGCACGTGTACTGTAATTCTGGGTCACTACTCTGCTGTAGATCTGCTGGAAACTGGAACCATTTTTATTTCAAATATAAAATTGTCTCTAGTTCTACGTCATCACCGGGCATTTCCTTAATAAGGTTTATTAATAAAGTTTATTAATAATGTAACAGTACGTCATATTACCCCTGACCTGAGACCTGTTACATCATCACTCAGACTCCAGATCCCCTGAAGGTTCTATGTACAAACCTAAAAATAAGCAGTTCTAAATGCAGAAGTCTTAAAGGTTCCATGCAGAACCCTAGTAAAAGGTTCTATGTGGAACTTAACAACTGAGCATTTCTGAGTCTTGAATCCTTAAAAGTTCTATGTGGAAGCCAACAACTGATGGTTTATTAATCTGGACTTCTTGAAGGTTCTGTATATTTCTAAATCTAGAACCGCTAAATGTAACTGCTTTTAAACCTCGAACCCCTAAAACATCTGTACAGAACCCTACAGCTAGAACTCCTAAATGTTCTGTGGAGAACAATACAGCTGAGCATTTGTGAATCTGCAAGCCATGAGGTTCTCTGCAGAACCCCTGCCACAGCTGAGGGAACAGTAGATTTGTTTGTAGTGGGTGGTGTCACGATTATATATTTATGTTCTCCTGCCCTCGGGTCTTCACTGGTTCACTCGTCAGACACACGGTTCTAAAATCTAAAATCTCTTTATCTTTTTATCTCCATCTCTTTATCTCACCGTTCTTAATGACTTTGTTTTCAGTTTGACTCGGTTCTTTTTTTCTTTTTTTTTTTTCCTGGAGTTGCTTCATTACTTCAGATCTCATATCCTGCGTCTCACTTCACTCTTGGTATGTAATATATTTGATCGATGGCTGTCGCATGGATTATAAATCATCAATATAATGTTTGTGGAACATCTCTGGGTTTCATGGAGTTCTTTCTAAACTTAGGAACGTTTGGGTACTGACTGTTTTCATTCCTATGCTTCATCATAAACTTTATCACAGCGTGTAATATCATCACCTTACACTCCTTACCGGGGACTCAGCAGGTCCTGAAGGGGTTCTACACCAAGACTCTTCATTTAAAAGTCCTAAGAGGAATGTTTAATACAGGGGTGTCCAATCTTATCCGCAAAGGGCCGGTGTGGGTGCAGGTTTTCACTCCAACCAAGCAGTTACACCTGAGTCCACGAAAGCCAAGATCAGTTGATTAGCCAGTTGGAATCAGGTGTAGCTTCTGCTTGGTTGGAATGAAAACCTGCACCCACACCGGCCCTTCCTGGATAAGATTGGACACCCCTGGTTTAATAGTTCTTTAGAACGTCAAAGCTGTAGAACACATGGAGATGCTAGAATTGTATTCATTTATTCAGCTTGACCACTTAGAATTCACTTAGACTCACCAAGAATTTAGAATCTACTGAGTGTTTCTGCATCTAGAACCCTTGAAGTGTCTCTGCAGAACCCTACAACTGAGTGTTTCTGTATGTAGAACCCTAGAACTGAATATTTCTATATGTAGAACCCATTAAGTGTCTTTACAGAACCCTACAAATTAGTGTTTCTGCATGTGGAACCCATAAAGTTTCTTTACAGAACCCTACAACTGAATGTTTCTGAATATAAAACCCATAAAGCCTCTGTGCAGAACCCTACAACTCAGTGTCTTTATATAGAACCATAGAACCAAATATTTCTATACATAGAACTCATGAAGTGTTTATACAGAACCCTACAAGTGCGTGTTTCTGCATGTAGAACCCGTAAAGTGTCTTTACAGAACTCTACAACTCCATGTCTGTATGTAGAACGCTAGAACTGAATATTTCAATATATAAAACCCATAAAGTGTCTTTACAGAACCCTACAACTGAGTGTTTCTGTAAGTAGAACACCTGAACTGTCTCTGCAGAACACAAGCATTGAATGTTTCTGAATGTAAAACCCATAAAGTTTATATACAGAACCCTACAACTCAGTGTCTGTATGTAGAACCCCAGAACTAAATATTTCTATACATAGAACCAATGAAGTGTTTATACAGAACCCTAGAAATGTGTGTTTCTATATGTAGAACCCCTGAATTGTCAGTGCAGAACCCTACAACTGAGTGTTCCAGCATGTAGATCCCATAAAGTTTATATAAAGAAGGGTCAACTCGGTCTGTATGTAGAACCCTAGAGCTAAATAGTTCTATACCTAGAACCTTAGAAGTGAATGTTTTCTATATCTAGACCCCCTGAAGTGTCAGTGCAGAACCTTACCACCGAAAGATCACATGGACATCACAGAAAGATTTTCTGTACATAGAACCCATAATTATTTTATACCAAACATCACAACTGAATATTTCTATATGTAGAACCCCTGAGGTGTTCATACAGATCCTTCCAACTGAGTGTTTCTATTTGCAGAACCTCTAAAGTTTGTAACATCCGTTACTCACTCCTAAAAATAAAGGTTCTAGGTCAGGGTGGATGGTTCTATGAAGAACCTTTAACATCCATGGAGCATTGTCATTGCACAGAAGATTCTTTAGACTGTAAAAATGTTCTTTATGGCTCTCTGAAAAATTGGGGGTTCCTTTAAGAACCATTTACTGAAAGGTTCTTTGGCATGAACATCTTTTTGGTTCTTCCTGAAGAATGTAGAACATGTTTGATGCTAGATTTTCACAGCACCGTGTCCCTGATCCTTATTTTCAGCTCTTTCACGCATCATCTGTCCTCCCAGAGCGTCTCACCGGTTCTCCATTCCCCCGCGCCGCTCATGTGACCGGCTCCCAGTGGCAGCCTTGTGATGTCACTGAGGTTTAAACCAATCAGCAGACGGGATGATGAGCGGTCCACTCGCCTGCGCCTGAAGTGTGTGTGTTCGGCTCGTGTGATGTTTTTTAGGAGAACAGTGTGTGGTGTGAGATAAGCAGGCCTAGTTCAGCTTACTTAACAACTCCAAACAGTTGGAGAGCAGCGTGGGATGATTTTTTGGCATGCGGCTCAGTGGAGGATGATCAAAGGAGATCATTCACTCACACTCACACACTCGAACTGCTTATTGTTTAGTAACGAGGAACTAAACGGAGTTGAAATTAATCGGCGTTTCATAAAAAAAAAAAACAAGTTTCAGATCATTCACCGTGTGAGGAAACGAAGGTGGAATGGATTTTCTTCACATTCGTATTTGTAAACAATTTGATCAGTTACGTGTTTATTTATTCCACAAACCGGACACATCACCCTGCCTCGATGTTCTCTGACGGTTCTTCAGGATTCTCCTGTTTGTCCTGAGCACTTCAGAAAAATCCTCCAGCTCCTCTTTACTTTTCCAGCATCTTTTCCAAAAATGTGGACTCCCTAGATGATGTTTGAGATCCATCGTTTCGCTCTGAGGACACCTGAGGGACTGGTAATGACCGTTACAGGCGCTCTCTGATGCTCGAGAAGCAAGTCCAGGGCAAAGTGAGCAGGACATGTTCCCTCTTCACTTCACTTTATTGTATTCCCTCAAATCTGTGAATAAAATGGATAAAAATATGGAACTGCATCTCTATTACGTTCCATTTCCACTTCCGCCACAATGCTACCACCACCACCACCACCATGTCTCAGTGCTTCAGGTTCTCAGGGCCATGTGGACGTTCCTCTGAACGTTCCCTAGTAAAAGATACCTGTTTAATGTAAGTTAAAATAGAAGAGAGTGTAAAGGCATATTTAAAGTATCAAACTATAAAATATAAGAATAAAATCTATGAAATAAAACTAGGCATCTGATTATATTTGAGTCTTTCAGCATGGAATGAAGGAACATCACACCATACATGAAGTGTTGGGGGTTGTGTGTAAACTTTTGCACAGGGCTATCTTGTAGCTTCTGAAAGGCAGGGTGAAATGAGAAAAAGAAGATCTCAAGAAACCAATGTTCAAAAGTTTACAGAATTATCGATGTGAGTTAGACTTGTTCTATACAGAGTTGCTAGCTTGATATCCCGAATGGTTCGGCTAATCAGTGTATAAAAAACAGGACAAAAAGCACATCACATACGTAGCTGTAGCAGATCCTCGCGCTTTCATAAAAGACACATCATCTTGTCAGGTTTTATTTTTGAGATCAGGGTTGTCACTCTTCACCACCACTTCCATGCAACGTTCGAGACTCTTTAACAATTAAACTATTTGTGTTCAACACGCTGTTAATTCGGCTCCTCTGTACAGCTCCTGGGAATGATTGACAGCTTTATCTTTCTAAAGGACTTCAAGCTTGACAGATTTTCTGGACTAAAAACACTGGAGTTTTTTTTTTTTTTTTTCTTTTCATGTTCCTCCAGAAAAACAAAGTGAAGAACCCTTGAGGATGCAGGATAGAAGCTGTGGAGCTAACACTCCATAGGGATTGCCTCCATCTCTGGGTTTAATTAAAGAGTTAATCACAGAAATCCTAATTTTATTCTCAGCCAATCAAAGACGAGCGTTTCCTTTCATTATGCTCAGGTTTTATATAAAAACAGCCCTTAGCTTAAGATTTCTGTTTCTCTTAGCAGCTCACAGGCTGACATTTTATTTGAGCTAAAAATCCAACAAAAGGCATTTGCATAAAACATGAATGTTAGCATAACACCAGAAAATATACTTATATTGCCAAAAGTTTCGGGACACTCCTCCAGATCATTGAATTTAGGGGTTGGGCTCGGCCCCTTAGTTCCAGTGAAAGGAACTCTTAATGCTTCAGCTTCATACCAAAACATTTTGGACAATTTCATGCTCCCAACTTTATGGGAACAGTTTGGGGATGACCCCTTCCCTTCCACACCAGTGACCAAAGCAAGGTCCATAAAGATATGGATGAGTCAGCTTGGTGTGGAGGAATATTGTGAATATGTGCGGAGGATATTGTCAAAAGTCCCAAAACTTTTGACAATATAGTGTAGCTACCGTCGTGTCTGGGTGATCAGAATGAGAAGCGAACATTATTCTGCTTTTCTTTCTTCATGCTAATGCCATGTGACACATCTTGAGTTTAAACACTAAACTGAGTTTAAAAAAACCATTGGATTATCAGAATGTTCTGGAGAAATGCTTGCTAAGCTGTAAGAACCCTGAAATATCCCATTTATCTTGGAGCTGATCAACTACGATTAAGGCATGTTGAAAGATTAGCTGTTAGAAATCAGAGAATAACTGAAAAAGTTTTGGTGGGTGTGAGAGAGACGGCGGCGGCGGTGAAGGATGAGGATAAATCCGTGTGCTTGCAGGCTGAATACTGACTCCATATTAAAGCAGGATGGATGAGCTGCAGGACGGAGCGCTCATGCAGCTGATTACGGCTCCTGCTGCCATTTTAGCCGAGCTTCACTCGGGCAGAGAGAGAAAGTTTATCAGAGTGAGTCTGGACGTCTAATCGCTCGCACCGGTCAGTGGCTCGTCCACCTTGCTGCTATCGGTGCAAATTAAATCCACATGAAGCGACTCGGCTGCACTCTGTAATCTGCCTCTGTGAGCAGAACATGTTCCCTCATCACTAATGCACTATTTAGTTCACACTCTTGCACTCTTGCAAACTGCAGTGGTCTCATTTATTAAAATATACGGAAGAGAAATGTTTAATTGGGGATTATTATATGTCACAAATCTACACAAAACAAAGCAAAAAATGTGTACAAATAAAAAAGTGTTGTGTTTGTACTCAAACACCCCCCACCCCCACCCCCAAAATGTGTGTGAAAGAGCTAAAGGAGCTACGACAATGTTCTGGAGAATATCCATCAGGGGTTTGATTATAAAAGAATAACCCTATGTATGAAGATTCCGAGGAATTCCATTAAATTCGTGAATAGAGTGGATAAAAAATATGGACCAACTGCGTCTCTACTTACTTTGGATCCACTGAAATGAAACAGGATTCATCCACCATGCTTCAGGGCTTCACACAGAGTTCTCGATGTCTAAAAGGTTCTTCTAAATGGTTTCTACATGTTTCAGAGGTTTCTTGATGTCTGAAAGGTTCTCACTGTTTTTTTGATGTCTGGAAGATTCTTCTCACTGGGTTCCCAGTGTCTCAAAGGTTGTTCTCACTGGTTTCTCAATGTCTGAAAGGTTCTTCTCACTGGTTTCTCAATGTCTGAAAGGTTCTTCTTACTGGTTTCTCAATGTCTGAAAGGTTCTTCTCACTGGTTTCTCAATGTCTGAAAGGTTCTTCTCACTGGTTTCTCAATGTCTGAAAGGTTCTTCTTACTGGTTTCTCAATGTCTGAAAGGTTCTTCTTACTGGTTTCTCAATGTCTGAAAGGTTCTTCTCACTGGTTTCTCAATGTCTGAAAGGTTCTTCTTACTGGTTTCTCAATGTCTGAAAGGTTCTTCTCACTGGGCTCTTAATTTGTAAAATAAATAAATAAAAAATAAACACCAAACGGGGAGAAATTAATAAATCATCAAGAAAATGATGATGATGATTATTATTAGTAGTATTTTTTTTATTTAAGATGTTGAGGTTCTCTTTGGGAGTGACACGGATGGACAGGATTAGGAACGAGTACATCAGAGGGACAGCTCATGTTGGACGTTTGGGGGACAGAGTTAGGGAGGACAGATTAAGATGGTTTGGACATGTTCAGAGGAGGGAGAGTGAGTATATCGGTAGGAGAATGTTGGACATGGAGCTGCCAGGCAGGAGGAAAAGAGGAAGGTCAAAGAGGAGGTATATAGATGTAATAAATGAGGATATGATGCTAGTGGGTGCAAGTGTTGAGGATGCAGAAGATAGGGATAGATGGAGAGAGATGATTCACTGTGGAGACCCCTGAAGGGAAAAGCCTTCTGTTCTTGCTCTTTTTTGTCTTGATATTTGTGAGTTTGTTGGTTTTTTGATTTAGTTTTTATTTCGTTTTTGGTGATATGTAAATTATTTTTTCTTCATTTGTTCCCTTGATGTTTAGGAGGTTGTCGATTTCTTCCCGATTTCTTGATGATTGAGAGTTTGTCATTATCTCTTGTTTTCAATTTGTTGATTAAAACATTTCAGAAACAGACAGAAACCAGCTGAAAGACAGGAAAGGCACAGGAAATAGAAAATAAAATCAGTGTTGTGTGAAATTTCATCATCTAGTTTTTTAAAATCCTGTGATTTTGAGATCTCATCCTTTTCTTCTACTGAGATCAGCTGAAAAGGTATTTTTAACGGTGTCTAAGCAGCTCTCTTTCTCTCTGGATAGTAGAGACGACCAGCTGAGCCCAATGACTCACAATTAATGACATTTTCACTTTTCTAATGAATCTGGGGTTAGTCAGAGCTAATGAATATAAACTCCTCACACCTGGACAATTAATAGGTGCTTTATCAGTGAAGCGTGGTCTCTGTTCTTTTAAAAACTCTTCCAAAAAGTCCTGCTGTAGCACCGGGGTCAGGGGATGAAGTGTGTGAGGACATTGTAGATCTATTTTTGGTGTGTGTGTGTGTGTGTGTGTGTGTGTTATGTTTCATTCGAGCCAGAATGCGATTATCCCATTTTAGCTCGTTACCTTTTGATGTTCAGTGTCTGGACAAGATCTGGGAGAGATTCATCACACAATTTTTTTTCTGCTGGTTGCGTAAAACAGTAAAGATAAGAGGAAAAGCAGAACACACATTTCTCCAGACATGAAGCTTCACACACACTTTAGCAGACTACATCAAAGCGTGACATCAGCGTGGTGTGTTATATAACCTAACGCTGCTCTCTCTCTCGCTCTCTCTCTCTCTCTCTCTCTCTCTCTCCAGATCAGCCATTTTGGACATTTTACACTCTCTAAAGGTTTTAGGTGTTCTCATTTGGCAGGAAACGCGAGTGAGAATCCAATCCACACCTACAGCGGAGTCTCTTAGCCAATCTGAGGTCTAACTGGAAAAAAAAATCACGTATCATCTTCGGGAGTTTTCCTCCTTTTATCATATTTCCCTCCCAGGTAGTTTCTACAATTTCTTATAAAAATCTCCGAAAGCTAGCATGAGCTTCCTCGGACACATTCCCTAGATTTATTTTTGGGGGAAAAAATTCCTGTACATCATATAAATCACACACATTTCACATGCAATCATCTGAGTAATTAGATCATTAATCAGTGTGTGTTAAGCAGGTGAAGGAGCAGTTCTACGCCTTCTACTGTATACGACCTCGAACACGTCAGGTGTATGATATGTGATGAAGGAAATCACCGTCCTACATCATATTCTACAGCTAAGAAAAAAGCAAATTATGTGTTAAAGAAATGTGTAAAAAAAAATTTGTAGGGGGAAAAAATCACAGGATAATATATAAATAATTTTAAATAATGACTCTAATTTAAAAACAAAGAAAAAAAATCATGTGATAAATGAATCACTTAAAAAATAAGGAACATGTCAAATCACTTGAGGGTAATAAATATATTTATTAAAAAAAAAAAGATTTAAAAAGATAAAAACAGTTCACAAGAAAAATGAATCATTTAAATAAATATGTGAAATTTTACAAATCTTGTGAAGATCAGGTGAAAATAAATTTGTTTTTGCTTTTTCTTAATCATAGGAAAATACAGTAAATGAATCACATACCAAAATAATTTAATTTAAATAAATAAAATATGCATAAAGAAAGAAAGAAAGAAAGAAAGAAAGAAAGAAAGAAAGAAAGAAAGAAAGTCAGGGAAAAAAGCATTGACAAAGATGTCACCTTTTTATTTATATCATACTTTAAATAATAAACATCTTCTCAAAGCAGCTTTACAGAAATACAAAAATTCAGGATTAAAGTTACAAAGTTGGAATTTCAATTAATATTTATCTCTAATGAGCAAGCCTGAGGCAACAGGGGCAGGAAAAACTCCCCGAGACGACATGAGGAAGAAACCTCGAGAGGAACGTTGATGTGAAACGTCCTGTCACTTCAGGAATTCTTTATCTTCTGAAATTCTTTATTTTAGTGAGTGAAATATCCAGCGCTGACGGAGCAGCAGGAGAACTCTCATGATGATGATGATGATGATGATGATGATGATGATCTCTCACAGTGAACCAGGGCCTCATGATGCAGCTGGTCAAAATGACACCTCGGTTCTGTAACGAGTCAAAAGACAAAAAGATCTGAAGAAGGAGAAAATGACACTTTATCACAAAGTGCTGTTGAAAGGTGGAAGCTGATTGGTTGACAAGGGCTGAGGAATTTTCTAGAACTGCAGCGCTGATAGAAGTTCCAGTATGTTATCGTTTCTATAGTGACCGCTCACACAGGGAATTTGAGGATTCTTCTAAAAAAAAAAAAAATTCTGCTTCTTGAGTTTGTTCTTCTGGATGTTTTTTTTTCTCTGAATCTAAAATAATTTATTGCTTCTGGGTTTTTTTTCTTCTGGACTTCTTCCTCTACATCCACACGTTGTTCCTCGTTACTAAGTTTCTTGTAGCTGATTGAATTCACACAAATCCCAAAAGCCACGCCTCAAAATCCTGTACTGGTTTAGGCTTGTTCTTCTGTTGGAAGCTGAAGCTCCGCCCCTTACAGACTGGACCAGGATTAGCAGGACTAGCTTGTATTTGGCTCCATCCCTCTGTCTTGCCCCCAACACTGGTCAGGTCCCCAGCCTCTGCTAATTACAAAAAAGGCATCACTATCACTGTTACTCAACCCCACTCAACACCTTTGGGATGAACTGGAACACTGTCTGAACCCTTCAGCATGAACAGAGACTTCATGCTAGCTCATTTACAGCAGTGTAAACATTTCTATAAATACAGCCTAGTCTTTTAAATAGATCTGTTGTTAGCAAGCTAACGATGTCTGAAGATGACCAAGTTCCATGAAAACGGATCTCAGATGGAGCGCTACTCCCCGAGGCAGAGCGACGTAGCTCAATCTCCAGTTGTTGCTAATGCTAGCGATCTCCTTAATAACGTTAAAATCACAAGCATAGCATGGCTAATTTTATATTTCGTGAAATAGTTCAATATTCGACTGTATGACGCTACAACCCTGACGTGTCACCTGATCTGAGCCGGGTCTGCTGACAAAGGGGCAAGCTTACTTTATTTCTTTTTTTCTTTTTCAAAACCAGCCCTGAGGTTTAAAAACTGAGGTTTCAGCAATGTTACCTAAATTCACTCTCTTATTTCTCTGATGGAGCTTCAGTAGGCCATCCTGAATAAGCTACTGTCTCCAGAGAGGGAGGAAAAGAAAGAAAGAAAGAAAGAAAGAAAGAAAGAAAGAAAGAAAGAAAGAAAGAAAGAAAGAAAGAAAGAAAGAAAGAAAGAAAGAAAGAAAGAAAGAAAGAAAGAAAGAAAGAAAGAAAGAAAGAAAGAAAGAAAGACTTTCTTTATAGCCTGTAGCAGTGGATTACTGGCTCTTAGTGCATTTCTTTAATTCAGCTCTTCTTTCACTCTCTCTCTCTCTCTCTCTCTCTCTCTTTCATTCACACAGTGGAGATGTGCAGGTAGTGTGAAGTGTGAGTTATTTCAGTGAGTGCTAAGAGAGTTAGCACTTAGCAGGGGAGAGATATGAGAAGCCAGATTAAAGGAACTGAATGAAAAATGAAATGAAGTGGAACGTTTTTTTCTCCTTTACAGCAAATCGACTGAAATTTCATTTTTCATTCAGTTTGTCTTTCATCAGCAGGAGCAGCTCTGATAACACCGTGTGGAGCTCAGCTTCTGGAGTTTTCTTTGCACCATGTGATGACCCTTTTGTTCTGTAGTGTATCTCCATGTGGAGTTTCATCCTCCAGCTAAAGACTGAGACAAATAACACAGTGTTCTGTTCTGGCTAGCACTTTATAGATTCAGAGTGTGTGTGTGTGTGTGTGTTAGTACAGTGTGTGTTAGTTCAGTGTGTATGTTAGTTGAGTGTGTGTTAGTTCAGTATGTGTGTGTGTGAGTGTGTGTTAGTTCAGTGTGTGTGTGTGTTAGTACAGTGTGTGTTAGTTCAGTGTGTGTTAGTTCAGTGTGTGTGTGTGTGAGTGTGTGTTAGTTCAGTGTGTGTGTGTGTTAGTTCAGTGTGTGTTAGTTCAGTGTGTGTTAGTTCAGTGTGTGTGTGTGTTAGTTCAGTGTGTGTTAGTTCAGTGTGTGTTAGTTCAGTGTGTGTGTGTGTTAGTTCAGTGTGTGTTAGTTCAGTGTGTGTTAGTTCAGTGTGTGTTAGTTCAGTGTGTGTGTGTGTGTGTGTTAGTACAGTGTATGTGTTAGTTCAGTGTGTGTGTGTGTTAGTTCAGTGTATGTGTTAGTTCAGTGTGTGTGTGTGTTAGTTCAGTGTATGTTAGTACAGTGTGTGTGTTAGTTCAGTGTATGTTAGTACAGTGTGTGTGTTAGTTCAGTGTGTGTTAGTTCAGTGTATGTTAGTACAGTGTGTGTGTTAGTTCAGTGTGTGTTAGTTCAGTGTATGTTAGTACAGTGTGTGTGTTAGTTCAGTGTATTTTAGTACAGTGTGTGTGTTAGTTCAGTGTATTTTAGTACAGTGTATGTGTTAGTTCAGTGTGTGTGTGTGTTAGTACAGTGTGTGTTAGTTCAGTGTGTGTTAGTTCAGTGTGTGTGTGTGTGTGTGTGTGTTAGTACAGTGTATGTGTTAGTTCAGTGTGTGTGTGTGTTAGTTCAGTGTATGTTAGTACAGTGTGTGTGTTAGTTCAGTGTATGTTAGTACAGTGTGTGTGTTAGTTCAGTGTGTGTGTGTGTTAGTACAGTGTGTGTTAGTTCAGTGTGTGTTAGTTCAGTGTGTGTGTGTGTGTGTGTGTGTTAGTACAGTGTATGTGTTAGTTCAGTGTGTGTGTGTGTTAGTTCAGTGTATGTTAGTACAGTGTGTGTGTTAGTTCAGTGTATGTTAGTACAGTGTGTGTGTTAGTTCAGTGTGTGTTAGTTCAGTGTATGTTAGTACAGTGTGTGTGTTAGTTCAGTGTATTTTAGTACAGTGTGTGTGTTAGTACAGTGTGTGTGTTAGTTCAGTGTATGTTAGTACAGTGTGTGTGTTAGTACAGTGTGTGTGTTAGTACAGTGTGTGTGTTAGTTCAGTGTGTGTTAGTTCAGTGTGTGTGTTAGTACAGTGTGTGTGTTAGTACAGTGTGTGTTAGTACAGTGTGTGTGTTAGTTCCGTGTATGTTAGTACAGTGTGTGTTAGTTCAGTGTGTGTTAGTTCAGTGTGTGTGTTAGTACAGTGTGTGTGTGTGTGTGTGTTAGTACAGTGTGTGTGTTAGTTCAGTGTGTGTTAGTACAGTGTCTGTTAGTACAGTGTGTGTTAGTTCAGTGTGTGTGTTAGTTCAGTGTGTGTGTTAGTTCAGTGTGTGTGTTAGTTCAGTGTATGTTAGTACAGTGTGTGTTAGTACAGTGTGTGTGTTAGTTCAGTGTATCTTAGTACAGTGTGTGTTAGTTCAGTGTGTGTGTTAGTACAGTGTGTGTGTTAGTTCAGTGTATCTTAGTACAGTGTGTGTTAGTTCAGTGTGTGTGTTAGTACAGTGTGTGTGTTAGTTCAGTGTGTGTGTTAGTTCAGTGTGTGTTAGTTCAGTGTATGTTAGTACAGTGTGTGTTTTAGTACAGTGTGTATGTTAGTACAGTGTGTGTTAGTACAGTGTGTGTGTTAGTTCAGTGTGTGTTAGTTCAGTGTATGTTAGTACAGTGTGTGTTTTAGTACAGTGTGTATGTTAGTACAGTGTATGTTAGTACAGTGTGTGTTAGTACAGTGTGTGTGTTAGTTCAGTGTATGTTAGTACAGTGTGTGTGTTAGTTCAGTGTGTTTTAGTTCAGTGTGTATCTTAGTACAGTGTGTGTTAGTTCAGTGTGTTAGTTCAGTGTGTGTGTTAGTACAGTGTGTGTGTGTGTGTGTGTGTGTGTGTTAGTACAGTGTGTGTGTTAGTTCAGTGTGTATGTTAGTACAGTGTATGTTAGTACAGTGTGTGTTAGTATAGTGTGTATGTTAGTACAGTGTGTGTTAGTACAGTGTGTGTTAGTTCAGTGTGTTTTAGTTCAGTGTGTATGTTAGTACAGTGTGTGTTAGTTCAGTGTGTTAGTTCAGTGTGTGTGTGTGTGTGTGTGTGTGTGTGTGTGTGTGTGTTAGTACAGTGTGTGTGTTAGTTCAGTGTGTGTTAGTACAGTGTCTGTTAGTACAGTGTGTGTTAGTTCAGTGTGTGTGTTAGTTCAGTGTATGTTAGTACAGTGTGTGTTAGTACAGTGTGTGTTAGTTCAGTGTGTTTTAGTTCAGTGTGTATGTTAGTACAGTGTGTGTTAGTTCAGTGTGTTAGTTCAGTGTGTGTGTGTGTGTGTGTGTGTGTGTGTTAGTACAGTGTGTGTGTTAGTTCAGTGTGTGTTAGTACAGTGTCTGTTAGTACAGTGTGTGTTAGTTCAGTGTGTGTGTTAGTTCAGTGTATGTTAGTACAGTGTGTGTTAGTTCAGTGTATGTTAGTACAGTGTGTGTTAGTTCAGTGTGTTTTAGTTCAGTGTGTGTGTTAGTTCAGTGTGTTTTAGTTCAGTGTGTGTGTTAGTACAGTGTGTGTTAGTACAGTGTATGTTAGTACAGTGTATGTTAGTACAGTGTATGTTAGTATAGTGTGTATGTTAGTACAGTGTGTGTTAGTACAGTGTGTGTTAGTTCAGTGTGTTTTAGTTGTGTGTGTGTTAGTACAGTGTGTGTTAGTTCAGTGTGTTTTAGTTCATTGTGTGTGTTAGTACAGTTTGTGTTAGTTGTGTGTATGTTAGTACAGTGTATGTTAGTACAGTGTGTGTTAGTACAGTGTATGTTAGTACAGTGTGTGTTAGTACAGTGTGTGTTAGTACAGTGTGTATGTTAGTACAGTGTGTGTTAGTATAGTGTGTATGTTAGTACAGTGTGTGTTAGTACAGTGTATGTTAGTACAGTGTGTGTTAGTACAGTGTGTGTTAGTACAGTGTGTGTTAGTATAGTGTGTATGTTAGTACAGTGTATGTTAGTACAGTGTATGTTAGTACAGTGTGTGTTAGTACAGTGTGTGTTAGTACAGTGTATGTTAGTACAGTGTATGTTAGTACAGTGTGTGTTAGTATAGTGTGTATGTTAGTACAGTGTGTGTTAGTACAGTGTGTGTTAGTTCAGTGTGTTTTAGTTCAGTGTGTGTGTTAGTTCAGTGTGTTTTAGTTCAGTGTGTGTTTTAGTACAGTTTGTGTTAGTTCAGTGTGTATGTTAGTACAGTGTGTGTTAGTACAGTGTATGTTAGTACAGTGTGTGTTAGTATAGTGTGTATGTTAGTACAGTGTGTGTTAGTACAGTGTGTGTTAGTTCAGTGTGTGTTAGTACAGTGTGTGTTAGTTCAGTGTGTGTTAGTACAGTGTATGTTAGTACAGTGTGTGTTAGTATAGTGTGTATGTTAGTACAGTGTTTGTTAGTACAGTGTGTGTTAGTATAGTGTGTGTTAGTACAGTGTGTGTGTTAGTTCAGTGTGTGTTAGTACAGTGTGTGTGTTAGTTCAGTGTATGTTAGTACAGTGTGTGTGTTAGTTCAGTGTATGTTAGTACAGTGTGTGTTAGTTCAGTGTGTGTTAGTTCAGTGTGTGTGTTAGTACAGTGTGTGTGTGTGTTAGTACAGTGTGTGTGTTAGTTCAGTGTGTGTTAGTACAGTGTCTGTTAGTACATTGTGTGTGTTAGTACAGTGTGTGTGTGTGTGTGTGTTAATTCAGTGTGTGTGTTAGTTCAGTGTGTGTTAGTACAGTGTGTGTGTGTGTGTGTTAGTACAGTGTGTGTGTTAGTTCAGTGTGTGTTAGTACAGTGTATGTTAGTACAGTGTATGTTAGTACAGTGTGTGTTAGTTCAGTGTGTGTTAGTTCAGTGTGTGTTAGTACAGTGTGTGTGTTAGTTCAGTGTATGTTAGTACAGTGTGTATGTTAGTACAGTGTGTGTGTGTGTGTGTTAGTACAGTGTATGTTAGTACAGTGTATGTTAGTACAGTGTGTGTTAGTTCAGTGTGTGTTAGTACAGTGTGTGTTAGTACAGTGTGTGTTAGTACAGTGTGTATGTTAGTTCAGTGTGTGTTAGTACAGTGTGTGTTAGTATAGTGTGTGTTAGTATAGTGTGTATGTTAGTTCAGTGTGTGTTAGTACAGTGTGTGTTAGTACAGTGTATGTTAGTACAGTGTGTGTTAGTACAGTGTGTGTTAGTATAGTGTGTATGTTAGTTCAGTGTGTGTTAGTACAGTGTCTGTTAGTACATTGTGTGTGTTAGTACAGTGTGTGTGTGTGTGTGTGTTAGTTCAGTGTGTGTGTTAGTTCAGTGTGTGTTAGTACAGTGTGTGTGTGTGTGTGTGTGTTAGTACAGTGTGTGTGTGTGTGTGTGTTAGTTCAGTGTGTGTGTTAGTTCAGTGTGTGTTAGTACAGTGTGTGTGTGTGTGTGTGTGTTAGTACAGTGTGTGTGTGTGTGTGTGTGTTAGTACAGTGTGTGTGTGTGTGTGTGTGTTAGTACAGTGTGTGTGTTAGTACAGTGTCTGTTAGTACCGTGTGTGTATTAGTACAGTGTGTGTGTGTTAGTACAGTGTGTGTGTTAGTTCAGTGTGTGTGTTAGTTCAGTGTGTGTTAGTACAGTGTGTGTGTTAGTTCAGTGTATGTTAGTACAGTGTGTGTTAGTACAGTGTGTGTTAGTATAGTGTGTATGTTAGTACAGTGTGTGTTAGTACAGTGTGTGTTAGTACAGTGTATGTTAGTACAGTGTGTGTTAGTATAGTGTGTATGTTAGTACAGTGTGTGTTAGTACAGTGTATGTTAGTACAGTGTGTGTTAGTATAGTGTGTATGTTAGTTCAGTGTGTGTTAGTACAGTGTGTGTTAGTACAGTGTGTGTTAGTACAGTGTATGTTAGTACAGTGTGTGTTAGTATAGTGTGTATGTTAGTACAGTGTGTGTTAGTACAGTGTGTGTGTGTGTGTGTTAGTACAGTGTGTGTGTTAGTTCAGTGTGTGTTAGTACAGTGTCTGTTAGTACCGTGTGTGTGTTAGTACAGTGTGTGTGTGTTAGTACAGTGTGTGTGTTAGTTCAGTGTGTGTGTTAGTTCAGTGTGTGTTAGTACAGTGTGTGTGTTAGTTCAGTGTATGTTAGTACAGTGTGTCTTAGTTCAGTGTGTGTGTTAGTTCAGTGTGTGTGTTAGTTCAGTGTATGTTAGTACAGTGTGTGTTAGTTCAGTGTGTTTTAGTTCAGTGTGTGTGTTAGTACAGTGTGTGTGTTAGTACAGTGTGTGTTAGTTCAGTGTGTTTTAGTTCAGTGTGTGTGTTAGTTCAGTGTATGTTAGTACAGTGTGTGTTAGTTCAGTGTGTGTGTTAGTACAGTGTGTGTGTTAGTACAGTGTGTGTGTTAGTTCAGTGTATGTTAGTACAGTGTGTGTTAGTTCAGTGTATGTTAGTACAGTGTGTGTGTGTTAGTACAGTGTGTGTGTTAGTTCAGTGTGTGTTAGTACAGTGTCTGTTAGTACAGTGTGTGTTAGTTCAGTGTGTGTGTTAGTTCAGTGTATGTTTTAACAGTGTGTGTTAGTTCAGTGTGTGTGTTAGTTCAGTGTGTGTTAGTACAGTGTGTGTTAGTTCAGTGTGTGTTAGTACAGTGTGTGTGTGTGTGTGTTAGTACAGTGTGTGTGTTAGTTCAGTGTGTGTTAGTACAGTGTATGTTAGTACAGTGTATGTTAGTACAGTGTATGTTAGTACAGTGTATGTTAGTTCAGTGTGTGTGTTAGTTCAGTGTGTGTGTTAGTTCAGTGTGTGTTAGTTCAGTGTGTGTGTTAGTTCAGTGTGTGTGTTAGTACAGTGTGTGTTAGTTCAGTGTGTGTGTTAGTTCAGTGTGTGTTAGTTCAGTGTGTGTGTTAGTTCAGTGTGTGTTAGTACAGTGTGTGTTAGTTCAGTGTGTGTGTTAGTTCAGTGTGTGTGTTAGTACAGTGTGTGTGTTAGTACAGTGTGTGTTAGTACAGTGTGTGTGTTAGTACAGTGTGTGTTAGTACAGTGTCTGTTAGTACAGTGTGTGTTAGTTCAGTGTGTGTGTCAGTTCAGTGTGTGTTAGTTCAGTGTGTGTGTTAGTTCAGTGTGTGTTAGTACAGTGTGTGTGTTAGTTCAGTGTGTATGTTAGTTCAGTGTGTGTTAGTTCAGTGTGTGTGTTAGTTCAGTGTGTGTGTTAGTTCAGTGTGTGTTAGTTCAGTGTGTGTGTTAGTTCAGTGTGTGTTAGTTCAGTGTATGTTATTTCAGTGTGTGTGTTAGTTCAGTGTGTGTTAGTTCAGTGTGTGTTAGTTCAGTGTGTGTGTTAGTTCAGTGTTTGTGTTACTTCAGTGTATGTTAGTTCAGTGTGTGTGTTAGTTCAGTGTATGTTAGTACAGTGTGTGTTAGTTCAGTGTATGTTAGTTCAGTGTGTGTTAGTACAGTGTATGTTAGTACAATGTATGTTAGTACTGTGTGTGTGTGTGTGTGTGTGTGTGTGTTAGTACAGTGTATGTTAGTACAGTGTGTGTTAGTACAGTGTATGTTAGTACAGTGTGTGTTAGTACTGTGTGTGTTAGTACAGTGTGTGTTAGTATAGTGTGTATGTTAGTACAGTGTGTGTTAGTTCAGTGTGTGTTAGTTCAGTGTGTGTGTTAGTACAGTGTGTGTTAGTTCAGTGTGTGTGTTAGTTCAGTGTATGTTAGTTCAGTGTGTGTTAGTTCAGTGTGTGTGTTACTTCAGTGTATGTTATTTCAGTGTGTGTGTTAGTTCAGTGTGTGTTAGTTCAGTGTGTGTGTTAGTTCAGTGTATGTTAGTTCAGTGTGTGTTAGTTCAGTGTGTGTGTTAGTTCAGTGTGTGTTAGTTCAATGTGTGTGTTAGTTCAGTGTGTGTGTTAGTTCAGTGTGTGTTAGTTCAGTTTGTGTTAGTTCAGTGTGTGTGTTAGTTCAGTGTGTGTTAGTACAGTGTGTGTGTTAGTTCAGTGTGTGTGTTAGTTCAGTGTGTGTTAGTTCAGTGTGTGTGTTAGTTCAGTGTGTGTGTTAGTTCAGTGTGTGTTAGTACAGTGTGTGTGTTAGTTCAGTGTGTGTGTTAGTTCAGTGTGTGTGTTAGTTCAGTGTGTGTTAGTTCAGTGTGTGTGTTAGTTCAGTGTGTGTGTTAGTTCAGTGTGTGTTAGTTCAGTGTGTGTTAGTTCAGTGTGTGTGTTAGTTCAGTGTGTGTTAGTACAGTGTGTGTGTTAGTTCAGTGTGTGTGTTAGTTCAGTGTGTGTTAGTTCAGTGTGTGTTAGTTCAGTGTGTGTGTTAGTTCAGTGTGTATGTTAGTTCAGTGTGTGTGTTTGTTCAGTGTGTGTTAGTACAGTGTGTGTGTTAGTTCAGTGTTTGTTAGTTCAGTGTGTGTGTTAGTTCAGTGTGTGTGTTAGTTCAGTGTGTGTTAGTTCAGTGTGTGTGTTAGTTCAGTGTGTGTGTGTTAGTTCAGTGTGTGTTAGTTCAGTGTGTGTTAGTTCAGTGTGTGTTAGTACAGTGTGTCTTAGTTCAGTGTGTGTTAGTTCAGTGTGTATGTTAGTTCAGTGTGTGTTAGTACAGTGTGTCTTAGTTCAGTGTGTGTTAGTTCAGTGTGTGTGTTAGTTCAGTGTGTCTTAGTTCAGTGTGTATGTTAGTTCAGTGTGTATGTTAGTTCAGTGTGTGTTAGTACAGTGTGTCTTAGTTCAGTGTGTGTTAGTTCAGTGTGTGTGTTAGTTCAGTGTGTGTTAGTTCAGTGTGTATGTTAGTTCAGTGTGTGTTAGTACAGTGTGTCTTAGTTCAGTGTGTGTTAGTTCAGTGTGTGTGTTAGTTCAGTGTGTGTTATTACAGTGTGTGTGTTAGTTCAGTGTGTGTGTTAGTTCAGTGTGTGTTAGTTCAGTGTGTGTGTTAGTTCAGTGTGTGTTAGTTCAGTGTGTGTTAATTCAGTGTGTGTGTTAGTTCAGTGTGTGTTAGTTCAGTGTGTGTTAGTACAGTGTGTGTGTTAGTTCAGTGTGTATGTTAGTTCAGTGTGTGTTAGTACAGTGTGTGTGTTAGTTCAGTGTGTATGTTAGTTCAGTGTGTGTTAGTACAGTGTGTGTGTTAGTTCAGTGTGTATGTTAGTTCAGTGTGTGTTAGTACAGTGTGTGTTAATTCAGTGTGTGTGTTAGTTCAGTGTGTGTTAGTTCAGTGTGTGTTAGTTCAGTGTGTGTTAATTCAGTGTGTGTGTTAGTACAGTGTGTGTGTTAGTTCAGTGTGTGTGTTAGTTCAGTGTGTGTTAGTTCAGTGTGTGTTAGTACAGTGTGTGTGTTAGTTCAGTGTGTGTGTTAGTTCAGTGTGTGTTAGTTCAGTGTGTGTTAGTACAATGTGTCTTAGTTCAGTGTGTGTTAGTTCAGTGTGTGTGTTAGTTCAGTGTGTGTGTTAGTTCAGTGTGTGTTAGTACAGTGTGTCTTAGTTCAGTGTGTGTTAGTTCAGTGTGTGTGTTAGTTCAGTGTGTGTTAGTTCAGTGTGTGTGTTAGTTCAGTGTGTTTTAGTTCAGTGTGTGTGTTAGTTCAGTGTGTGTTAGTTCAGTGTGTGTTAGTACAATGTGTCTTAGTTCAGTGTGTGTTAGTTCAGTGTGTGTGTTAGTTCAGTGTGTGTGTTAGTTCAGTGTGTGTTAGTACAGTGTGTCTTAGTTCAGTGTGTGTTAGTTCAGCGTGTGTGTTAGTTCAGTGTGTGTTAGTTCAGTGTGTGTGTTAGTTCAGTGTGTTTTAGTTCAGTGTGTGTGTTAGTTCAGTGTGTGTTAGTTCAGTGTGTGTTAGTACAGTGTGTGTGTTAGTTCAGTGTGTGTTAGTTCAGTGTGTGTTAATTCAGTGTGTGTGTTAGTTCAGTGTGTGTTAGTTCAGTGTGTGTTAGTACAGTGTGTGTGTTAGTTCAGTGTGTGTGTTAGTTCAGTGTGTGTTAGTACAGTGTGTGTTAATTCAGTGTGTGTGTTAGTTCAGTGTGTGTTAGTTCAGTGTGTGTTAGTTCAGTGTGTGTTAGTACAGTGTGTATGTTAGTTCAGTGTGTGTTAGTACAGTGTGTGTGTTAGTTCAGTGTGTATGTTAGTTCAGTGTGTGTTAGTACAGTGTGTGTTAATTCAGTGTGTGTGTTAGTTCAGTGTGTGTTAGTTCAGTGTGTGTTAGTTCAGTGTGTGTTAATTCAGTGTGTGTGTTAGTTCAGTGTGTGTTAGTTCAGTGTGTGTTAGTACAGTGTGTGTGTTAGTTCAGTGTGTGTGTTAGTTCAGTGTGTGTTAGTTCAGTGTGTGTTAGTACAGTGTGTGTGTTAGTTCAGTGTGTGTGTTAGTTCAGTGTGTGTTAGTACAGTGTGTCTTAGTTCAGTGTGTGTTAGTTCAGTGTGTGTTAGTTCAGTGTGTGTTAGTACAATGTGTCTTAGTTCAGTGTGTGTTAGTTCAGTGTGTGTTAGTTCAGTGTGTGTGTTAGTTCAGTGTGTGTTAGTTCAGTGTGTGTTAGTTCAGTGTGTGTGTTAGTTCAGTGTGTGTTAGTTCAGTGTGTGTTAGTACAATGTGTCTTAGTTCAGTGTGTGTTAGTTCAGTGTGTGTGTTAGTTCAGTGTGTGTTAGTACAGTGTGTCTTAGTTCAGTGTGTGTTAGTTCAGTGTGTGTGTTAGTTCAGTGTGTGTGTTAGTTCAGTGTGTGTTAGTTCAGTGTGTGTGTTAGTTCAGTGTGTTTTATTTCAGTGTGTGTGTTAGTTCAGTGTGTGTGTTAGTTCAGTGTGTGTTAGTTCAGTGTGTGTGTTAGTTCAGTGTGTGTTAGTTCAGTGTGTGTGTTAGTTCAGTGTGTGTGTTAGTTCAGTGTGTGTTAGTTCAGTGTGTGTGTTAGTTCAGTGTGTTTTAGTTCAGTGTGTGTGTTAGTTCAGTGTGTGTGTTAGTTCAGTGTGTGTGTTAGTTCAGTGTGTGTTAGTTCAGTGTGTGTTAGTACAGTGTGTGTGTTAGTTCAGTGTGTATGTTAGTTCAGTGTGTGTTAGTTCAGTGTGTGTTAGTACAGTGTGTATGTTAGTTCAGTGTGTGTTAGTACAGTGTGTGTGTTAGTTCAGTGTGTATGTTAGTTCAGTGTGTGTTAGTACAGTGTGTGTTAATTCAGTGTGTGTGTTAGTTCAGTGTGTGTTAGTTCAGTGTGTGTTAGTTCAGTGTGTGTTAATTCAGTGTGTGTGTTAGTTCAGTGTGTGTTAGTACAGTGTGTGTGTTAGTTCAGTGTGTGTTAGTACAGTGTGTGTTAGTTCAGTGTGTGTTAGTTCAGTGTGTGTTAGTACAGTGTGTGTGTTAGTTCAGTGTATGTTAGTACAGTGTGTGTGTTAGTTCAGTGTATGTTAGTACAGTGTGTGTGTTAGTTCAGTGTGTATGTTAGTTCAGTGTGTGTTAGTACAGTGTGTGTGTTAGTTCAGTGTGTGTTAGTTCAGTGTGTGTGTTAGTTCAGTGTGTTTTAGTTCAGTGTGTGTGTTAGTTCAGTGTGTGTGTTAGTTCAGTGTGTGTGTTAGTTCAGTGTGTGTTAGTACAGTGTGTGTTAATTCAGTGTGTGTGTTAGTTCAGTGTGTGTTAGTTCAGTGTGTGTTAGTTCAGTGTGTGTTAGTACAGTGTGTATGTTAGTTCAGTGTGTGTTAGTACAGTGTGTGTGTTAGTTCAGTGTGTATGTTAGTTCAGTGTGTGTTAGTACAGTGTGTGTTAATTCAGTGTGTGTGTTAGTTCAGTGTGTGTTAGTTCAGTGTGTGTTAGTTCAGTGTGTGTTAATTCAGTGTGTGTGTTAGTTCAGTGTGTGTTAGTTCAGTGTGTGTTAGTACAGTGTGTGTGTTAGTTCAGTGTGTGTGTTAGTTCAGTGTGTGTTAGTTCAGTGTGTGTTAGTACAGTGTGTGTGTTAGTTCAGTGTGTGTGTTAGTTCAGTGTGTGTTAGTACAGTGTGTCTTAGTTCAGTGTGTGTTAGTTCAGTGTGTGTTAGTTCAGTGTGTGTTAGTACAATGTGTCTTAGTTCAGTGTGTGTTAGTTCAGTGTGTGTTAGTTCAGTGTGTGTTAGTACAGTGTGTGTGTTAGTTCAGTGTGTGTTAGTTCAGTGTGTGTTAGTACAATGTGTCTTAGTTCAGTGTGTGTTAGTTCAGTGTGTGTGTTAGTTCAGTGTGTGTTAGTACAGTGTGTCTTAGTTCAGTGTGTGTTAGTTCAGTGTGTGTGTTAGTTCAGTGTGTGTGTTAGTTCAGTGTGTGTTAGTTCAGTGTGTGTGTTAGTTCAGTGTGTGTTAGTTCAGTGTGTGTGTTAGTTCAGTGTGTGTGTTAGTTCAGTGTGTGTTAGTTCAGTGTGTGTGTTAGTTCAGTGTGTGTTAGTTCAGTGTGTGTGTTAGTTCAGTGTGTGTGTTAGTTCAGTGTGTGTTAGTTCAGTGTGTGTGTTAGTTCAGTGTGTTTTAGTTCAGTGTGTGTGTTAGTTCAGTGTGTGTGTTAGTTCAGTGTGTGTGTTAGTTCAGTGTGTGTTAGTTCAGTGTGTGTTAGTACAGTGTGTGTGTTAGTTCAGTGTGTATGTTAGTTCAGTGTGTGTTAGTTCAGTGTGTGTTAGTACAGTGTGTATGTTAGTTCAGTGTGTGTTAGTACAGTGTGTGTGTTAGTTCAGTGTGTATGTTAGTTCAGTGTGTGTTAGTACAGTGTGTGTTAATTCAGTGTGTGTGTTAGTTCAGTGTGTGTTAGTTCAGTGTGTGTTAGTTCAGTGTGTGTTAATTCAGTGTGTGTGTTAGTTCAGTGTGTGTTAGTTCAGTGTGTGTTAGTACAGTGTGTGTGTTAGTTCAGTGTGTGTGTTAGTTCAGTGTGTGTTAGTACAGTGTGTGTGTTAGTTCAGTGTGTGTGTTAGTTCAGTGTGTGTTAGTTCAGTGTGTGTGTTAGTTCAGTGTGTGTTAGTTCAGTGTGTGTTAGTACAATGTGTCTTAGTTCAGTGTGTGTTAGTTCAGTGTGTGTGTTAGTTCAGTGTGTGTTAGTACAGTGTGTCTTAGTTCAGTGTGTGTTAGTTCAGTGTGTGTTAGTACAGTGTGTGTGTTAGTTCAGTGTGTGTGTTAGTTCAGTGTGTGTGTTAGTTCAGTGTGTGTTAGTACAGTGTGTGTGTTAGTTCAGTGTGTGTGTTAGTTCAGTGTGTGTTAGTTCAGTGTGTTTTAGTTCAGTGTGTGTGTTAGTTCAGTGTGTGTGTTAGTTCAGTGTGTGTGTTAGTTCAGTGTGTCTTAGTTCAGTGTGTGTTAGTTCAGCGTGTGTGTTAGTTCAGCGTGTGTGTTAGTTCAGTGTGTGTGTTAGTTCAGTGTGTGTTAGTTCAGTGTGTGTGTTAGTTCAGTGTGTATGTTAGTTCAGTGTGTGTTAGTACAGTGTGTCTTAGTTCAGTGTGTGTTAGTTCAGTGTGTGTTAGTTCAGCGTGTGTGTTAGTTCAGTGTGTGTGTTAGTTCAGTGTGTGTTAGTTCAGTGTGTGTGTTAGTTCAGTGTGTGTGTTAGTTCAGTGTGTGTGTTAGTTCAGTGTGTTTTAGTTCAGTGTGTGTGTTAGTTCAGTGTGTGTGTTAGTTCAGTGTGTCTTAGTTCAGTGTGTGTTAGTTCAGTGTGTGTGTTAGTTCAGCGTGTGTGTTAGTTCAGTGTGTGTGTTAGTTCAGTGTGTGTTAGTTCAGTGTGTGTGTTAGTTCAGTGTGTGTGTTAGTTCAGTGTGTGTTAGTTCAGTGTGTGTGTTAGTTCAGTGTGTGTTAGTTCAGTGTGTGTTAGTTCAGTGTGTGTGTTAGTTCAGTGTGTGTGTTAGTTCAGTGTGTGTTAGTTCAGTGTGTGTGTTAGTTCAGTGTGTGTTAGTTCAGTGTGTGTGTTAGTTCAGTGTGTGTTAGTTCAGTGTGTGTGTTAGTTCAGTGTGTGTTAGTTCAGTGTGTGTTAGTTCAGTGTGTGTTAGTTCAGTGTGTGTGTTAGTTCAGTGTGTGTGTTAGTTCAGTGTGTGTTAGTTCAGTGTGTCTACAGCAATAATATGGAGCTTAACACAACACTTTTACTGAATCCCTGTCTGATCTAAAGGTTCAGTGTGTCTTTAAACAAATGGGCAGACAGATGGGCGTGTCTTTGAGTGAGACAGATGGGTGTGTCTTTAATTGGGATAGATGGGCGTGTCTTTGAGTGAGACAGATGGGTGTGTCTTTGAGTGGGAAAGACGGGCGTGTCTTTGAGTGGGACCGACAGTTGTGTCTTTGAGTGAGACAGATGGGCATGTCAGAGAGAGACAGATGGGCTCGTCTTTGAATGAGATAGATGGGCGTGTCTTTGAGTGAGACAAATGAGTCTGTTTTTGGGGTGAGACAGATGGGCGTATCAAAAAGAGACAGATGGGCGTATCAAAGAGAGACAGATGGGCGTGTCTTTGATTGGGACAGATTGGTGTGTCTATGAGTGAGACAGATGGGTGTGTGTTTGAATGAGACAGAACTCACCCATCAGTCTCACACATAGACACACCCATCTGTCTCACTTAAAGACCCACCCATCTGTCTCAATCATAGACACACCCGTCTGTCTCACTCATAGACACACCAGTCTGTCCCAATCAAAGACACGCCCATCTGTCTCACCCAAAAACAGACCCATCTGTCTCACTCAGACACACCCATCTGTCTCACTCAGACACACCTCCTGCCTAACTCAAAGACACACCCATCTGTCTCTCTTTGACACACCAATCCGTCCCACTCAGTGTCCCGCCCATCTGTCTCTATCAGTAAGACAGATGGGTGTGTCTATGAGACAGATGGGTGTGTCTATGAGTGAGACAAATGGACGTCTCTTTGACTAATGCAGGTGGGCATGTCTTTGAGTGGTAGAGTGGGTGTATCTTTACACCCCAGTAAATCCAGTCCATTCTATCCCACACAGTCGATAGCTGCATGAATAGAGTCTGAGCTTTAGAGTAATTAAAATCTCATGGTGGATGTTCCAGCTGTGATAAAACAACTGGAGACCAGGAACACACAGACACAGTTAAGTGTGAGATTTGCATGTTAAGCAAAATAAAACACAGTTTACAATTTTTGCTTAGAGAAATAAAAAACCCTTCTGGTCCTTGATATTTCAATGCTTTGAATCCAGCTGCTTTTTTTTCAGTCTTCTGGTTTAAAGAACAGATCTGGACATGAGGGTAAGAATGCAGCTCCTGTGGTGGTCCATCCTGCAGACTGATCAGTGGTCAGCATCCTTTGAGATCACAAAGCTGATCAAAAGCCCCAACATGCTACTACAATCCTCAAAGCAGAGGCCAGAACCAGAATCTACATATTTGGAGATTTATTCTGCTTCATTAAGGATCTGAGTGATGGTTGAAATCAGAGCTCAGTCTGAAGAGAGCAACTTCATCCCACCCTGCTTTAGTGCCATCATAAAATCTCTGATTAAATTGGCCTAATTTCAGTAATATTTTTTATTATTACTACAGCAGCAGGCTTGCAACTGAATCTAGACAGAAATCAATCGTCCGTGAGGTAAGGCATGTGTAACGAACAGGGACGGACGTAAGCTCTATCTCCTACATTAGCAGATCAGACCCAAACACAGGGACACTGCTTTTATTTGGGATATATTAGGCAGCAGGTGAACATTTTGTCCTCAAAGTTGATGTTAGAAGCAGGAAAAATGGACAAGCGTAAGGATTTGAGTGAGTTGGACAAAGGGCCAAATTGTGATGGCTAGACCACTGGATCAGAGCATCTCCAAAACTGCAGCTCTTGTGGGGTGTTCCCGGTCTACAGTGGTCAGTATCTATCAAAAGTGGTCCAAGGAAGGAACAGTGGTGAACCGGCGACAGGGTCATGGGTGGTCAAGGCTCATTGATACACGTGTGGAGCGAAGGCTGGCCCGTGTGATCCGATCCAACAGACGAGCTACTGTTGCTCAAACTGATGAAAAAGTTAATGCGGGTTCTGATAGAGAGGGGTCAGAATACACAGTGCACAGTGCATGGGGCCGCATAACTGCAGACCAGTCAGGGTGCCCATGTGCTGGACAAACAAGTCCATCCATGTTGGCCCCACCTTGCAACTTACAGGAATTAAAGGATTTGCTGCTAACATCTTGGTGCCAGATACCACAGCACACCTTCAGGGATCTAGTGGAGTCCATGCCTCGACAGGTCAGGGCTGTTTAGACAGCAAAAGGGGGATCAACACAATATTAGGCAGGTGGTCATAATGTTATGTATATAGAGCAGTACATCAAGGGAAAACAAGGGAACAAAGAAAACATGGGAATAACACAATGATTCCTAAATAAATCACTTGCCAGGGATCCCCTAGTGGTCTGTCAGGGAACTGCCCCAGGAACCCGTGATAATTATGAAATTTAGGTGCAGCTGGAAAATGGGCAAAAGTATCAGCATGACATAATTTGCTCTGATTAAAAATTCCAATTAAGTCAAAGAATAAAAGTTCAAGGGGGTTAATACTTATGCACAGCCCTGCATGTTGGTAATAATGTACTTCTGCATGGTTCAAGGTTTCTTTAGCCCCAGGTTTGATGCCCTGTTACAGAAATAGAGGATTAAAGTCTGAATGGTTTTTTTCTCTCAGAATAAATGAAATCGTTCAGTTTTTGGTTGGTTGTTTGGAATGAAGTGAATAGAGTCAGGATTCTGTTGTTTCACTAATCCCACCTCCTTTCTCTCCTGTTTATATAGGAACTTTAAACAGCACTCTGAGACACTAAAGCCAGACTTCCACTGAGGTAAAGTGAATTTGAGAATAATTCAGCGACAGATGGAAAATCTCTGCTCCTTGTAACATTTCTGTCCTTTGAACATCTGACATTTTATTTCAGTCATATCAGAACATTTCTGTTATCCTACAGAAGGAAAATCTTTAATCAGAGAGCTGATGTGATTAGCCTCTTATCTCGGTTTCAGGAGTGGACTGTAGGACCTCGTTTGAGACAGTCATGTCCATGTCCATGTCCATGCTGATGAGAATGGTGGAGAGAAAGATTCTTCTGCTGCATGTATGTCCTGGGAATTTTTAAAAAATTTTGCACGGTTTGGCGTTTAGCCAAGTAAAAGAGTGGGTGTGGCCATGTTTTTGGGTGAGACAAATGGGTGTGCCTTTGATGCATGTGACAGATGGGCGTGTCTGAATAGGACAGATGGGTGTGTCTTTAAGTGAGACAGATGGGTGAGACAGATGGGCATGTCTTTGAATGAGACAGATGGGCATGTCTTTGAATGAGACAGATGGGTGTGTCTTTGAGTCAGACAGATAGGTGAGACAGGTGGCTTTTGGCACGTTTAGGAAATTTCAACATAATGAAGTATAATAATAATAATAATAATAGTAATCATTATTATTATTATTATTATTATTATTATTATTATTATTATTATTATTATTATTATTATTATTATTATGCAGCCCTGGAGTCTTGTGTAACCTGGTGTCAGGTAATGACTACACTTTTCTCATGATATGTATGTTGTTCTGTGTTTCTGGAGTCACACAGTTGACTTTAAGGTCTTCATCATGAGCTCCTGCTGTGTCCATGGCTCTGATCCTCCACTCTGAATGGCCTGCAGATGACTAATGCTTTAATGACTAATGCTGTAATCGCCTCTCGGACTGTGACACAGAATTACACACCCACACACCGTCCTCTGATCCACAATCACCTGCGTATCTATACAGTCACCTCCCAGGAATCTGACCACATCATCATCATCATCATCATCTGTCTGAGTCATCAGATCTTCTCCTGTACCTTCTAAACCCAGCTAATATTTACACTTACACACAGCTGGACACTAGAAGGTAGTGGACAGTGATCATCATTTACAGCACAGTGCTGCTGAATTTTGGATTCTGATTGGTCGGAAGGTGATTCATTATTCTTATTCTTATTATTAACAGCAGCTCTGCATGTTTATTTATATGCTTGTTCTAATACATTATCATTACCATAGTAACGGCTTATTCACAGGGGAGTGTACAGTGGACGCTCCACATGACTATGGCATGGTGAAGTTGCTGTATTGTGAAAGGAAGTCTCCAGTGTTAGCACTGGGTAACAGTTGGAGATAAAGCTTTATGTTTTCTGACATCTTCAGGACAGGAAATGTTAGGCTTTGAGATTTTTGGGTAAATTGTGTTGTTCAACTGTTCTTCCTAAAGCTTTTTCAGAGAAAGGTCTGATGAAGTGATGATCTAGGATGTAATATCGTACATGTAATGTAGTAATGTAGTATCGATATTCCAATATCGTACCCCTTTCCTCAGAAGACACTGCAGATCCACATGACCATGATGAAGCGTCTATATATTTATGGCATTTCATATGGCAGTTTATACGTCCCACTCCCGAGCTCCCAGTGTTCTGAGTTCCCAGTGTGACCACATCTTCTTTCCGGACCTGCCTGATCTATCCAGACGCTCTACCCCGGGTTGGAGTCTCGTGGCATGGCTGCTGCTGGGGATAGATCTGTGTGGACAGCCTGTGACAACCCAGGGGACTGCTGTGGATAGAACCACTCGGAGACTATGAAGCCGTCTCTGAACTGTTGCTGCATCGGTCATCTTTCGGCAGGAAGGAATTAGAGCTAAGTCTATAACGAATGCAGAAACTGCACAGACCTATTAGTTCCTTTTGGTTGCTGTTGTAGAAAGGACATTATCATTATTAACATATACATTATTTACTGTCCCAAATGAGGATGAGGTTCCCTTCTGTGCCTGGTTCCTCTCAAGGTTTCTTCAGCATATCATCTCAGGGAGTTTTTCCTCACCACTGTCACTTCAGGCTTCTCATTAGGGATAAATGTTAGAGATAAACAGTAACTTAATATTTCTATACTTCTGTAAAGCTGCTTTAAGGCAATGTCCATTGTTAAAAGTGAATTGAACTGAATTGAATCCACTTACATTTATCTCATTTACACAACTTGAGTGTTAAGGGTCTTACTCAAGGGCCCAGCATTGGCACTTAGATTTGAACTCGCAACTTTTTGACCAATAGTCCAACGTCTTCATATATAAATCTGTTTGGACATCTGTAATATTGTTGCCATTAATCATCACAACTGTCCTGTTGGTTTTCTAGCCTGGCGGTTTGTGCTGTCTGAGAAGCAGCCATACTGGACCGTGTTGTTTGTGTGCACTTCATTGCGCTTTAAATCAGATCGCTTTCCTGCACTCTCTACTCATCTGAATATCCCACTGCTGGAGAATTTGGATCACTGCATAAATAAATTATAGGTATTAATACACACGAGGAGGTTAATCTGATTTGATTTGCCTCTCTCTCTTCCTCTCGCACACACACAAACACACACACACACTCTCCTCTCTGAGGTGTGTTTGAAATGACAACTCTGATTTATAGAGATACTGTGATGACTCCTGATGACTGGTGTAATGTTTTTACATGTCTTGAGTAAAGGACCTCATTTTCTTCCGTGCCACAAACTCAGAAGATGATGAATGCGTGTCTTCTCTTTCTCAGTAGGATAAAAATGAAATTACCATCGCCATTATTTATTTAACTATTTTGCTTGAAAAGCAATTCCCCTTTTCAAGACCCGGCGCAATATCTGCAAATGAACTCAAAGAAAGAACGACAATTTCACTTAATAATTTCCATTTAATCCTCCTCAACACTCCCACGTTGCGACATATCCATCTGCATATTTTAATATCTGCCGTAGTTTCACGTCTCGATTTTCCGTGTTTCATTTCTTCCTTTTAATGATGGAGAATGAGCGGTCATGAAGAAATCATATTTTCCAGAATGTGTCAGGGTTTTTTTCCCCCATTTTTGTAGAGTTTCTGTCACTAAGATAGCTACGATGCCTAGCATATTAAGGAACACTGCTCATCACCCGGAGAACATCATACCTGCAGTGAAGCATGGTGGTGGTAGCATCATGCTGTTAAGATGCCTTTTTTTAGTAGCAGGGGCTGGGGACCTGACCAGTGTTGAGGGCAAGACAGAGGGATGAAGCCAAATACAAGCTAGTCCTGCTAATCCGGGTCCAGTCTGTAAGGGGCGGAGCTTCAGCTTCCAACAGAAGAACAAGCCTAAACCAGAACAGGATTTTGAGGAGTGACTTTTTGGGATTTGTGTAAATTCACTCAGCTACAGGAGCATCAGTAAGATCAGACTCTGATGTAGGGATGTTAAGGAGACTCCAGTTCCAGTTCTTCCCAAAGGTGTTCATTGGGGTTGGGGTTGGGGTTCCAACCATAACCTCCACACCATGTCTTTATGGAGTGCACAGGGGCATCGTCATGCTGGAACCAGGTTTGTACCTCTTGGTTTCACTAAAGGGAACATCCTGTAAAGCTATAGCAACAAAGACACTCTGTATCTGGTCTCCACCACAGAGGGCTACACCTGATTCCACCTTAGCTTTCATTAGACTCTGATGTGGCTTCTACTTGGTTGGAATGAAGGCTTGCACCTTGAATAAGATTGGACACCACTGCCCAAAGCATACCACCAACACTACACTGAGTGGTTTCAAGACAAACCCTGAATGTGTTCGAATAGCAAAAGCCCAGACCTCAATCTCACTGAGAAACTGTAACAAGACCTGAAAATATATTGCTGTTCTCAAGCAACATTCTCCAGCCAATCTGACAGAGCATGAGCAGTTACTCCTGAAAAATTGTGCAGGAATATCAGGATAGAAATGCCTGCTATATATGTTTTTTAAACATGAACAACCACGACAAGGTTATCGCTTACATTATAGCAGCTATAAACAGCCATATCTCTGTTATCAACCTCTTGATGTTAATACCAAAAAGTCAGTGTAAATTCAGAAGGTCTAGTCTTCGGGTTTTACCTCTGACTGTTACAAAAAAAAAAAAAGCTGTTGACTTGTTTTTAAAACACCATTAATTCTGTGTCAAGTGTTGTTATGATGGGTTAAACAGCTCTCCATTTCACTCTGTGATCAGTGACAAATTGAATTAGGGAAGTAACTCATCTGCCAAATAAGATTAAGGACCTGGAAAAGTGAACGATCTTCTAATGATCCAGGCGGCCAGGTATAGAACCTCGATGATTCTCTGAACGGACTTAAGGAGTCATTTTACAAAAAATAAAAAATAATGACCAACTGCTCTATCAGAGTGAGACACTGCTGGAGAAGGATGAGGGCTGATCGCAGGACAGGGAACCGCCCTGATAGATTCACTGAAGTGTTTAAAATAAAGCTTCTGTCCCACCATCAGCTGCACAGAATTTGCTTGATGCAACTGTAGAAAACTAGCATGCTAGCTAAGCGGAAACATGGCATGATGGTATATTTTTATACAACAGTGCTGTTCTGACTTCTGATTAAAAAATGTGTGTAATCGTTAGTGAGGAAACAGTCCTCAGGGTCAGAGCTTTGGAACACTCCGATGGAAATCTCTACCTTTAAATCTTCAGAAACTTAGCTGAAGGTTTACGCTCTGTGGTTCTTTGCTAACATGATGAGTAGTGTTGAAGAGAGGCTGCCGAGGGAAATGAGGCCATCACAGAGAGGCTGTTGAGAGAAATGACTGTTTATAGCTGATGTTAGTGAGAACGTAACTTCAAATGAAATGAAACACTTCAGGATGTTCTGTTACAGGAAAATAATCAGCTTTAGGAGAGTAACAGCTGCATCACTGTAGATTTTATATGCATTATATTAAATGGCTTTTAATCTGTATTTTAATGACTGTAAATAATTTCTTGTATTTGATTTTAATATTAAAATTAATCAAATGTATGATTAATAAAGCTATTGCTGGACATTTCTACTAATTTCAGGCTTGAAATAGTTTTGTTTTGTCAGCAGATAATATTATTGACAACCAGAGCTAAGAAAGAGCTCTATAAGACTCCATACCCCTAATACCATCACCATATCCCCCCTAACCCCTCCTACCACCCATCCCCCCTAACCCCTCCTACCACCATATCCCCCCTAACCCCTCCTACCACCATATCCACCCTAACCCCTCCTACCACCATATCCACCTTAACCCCTCCGTCCACCACCGATCCACCCTAACCCTAATACCATCATGCATCCACCTTATCCACTCCTACCACCACCTATCCCCTCCTACCACCACCCATCCACTCTAACCCCTCCTACTACCACTCACCCATCCTAACCTCTCATCCACCCAATCCCTGCCCTACTATCAACATTTTATATCACCACCAATCGACCCAAACCCCTTCTATCACCATAACCTCTAATCCACCCTAATCCTTCCCACCACCATATCCACCCATTTCCTCTAACCCCACCTACCACCACAACCACCTATCCATCCAAAACGAAACGAAACAACCACCATAAACATCTACACAACCAGTTCCTTCATTCCACCGTAACCATGCAACCGCAACTTACCCCTGCTTACCACCTTTAAAGGTGGTAACCTTTAACACCCACACACCCTAACCCCACCTATCACTATTTACACACAAGTTTCTCTACTTCAGCCTTATTCTCCACACCATGTCTTCATGGAGCTGCTTGGTGCACAGGGACATTCTATACAATTGTATTCTCCAGTATGGTGCAGAATAGATAGGGTTGATGGTCATGTGATCCACATACTTTGGATCACATTGTGTATTTTCACTTGCTAAACTGTCATTTCTTTGCAGTGAAACATGGTTAAACATAAACAATTTAACACCAAAGCAGATCTTGCATAAATACTAATGTCCTTCATCACTCTTCTTCTGTTACTGGAGGACTTTGAATAAATCACTGTGTGAAGCTCCATAATATTATCAATGTGTAGCGTCTGTATTTACTCAGTGCATGAGCCACTCTTATGTCATTTAAACCCTCATTAATCATGCATTAGAGCTTTTTTCTTTTTATTTATAGTCATTTATATTTATGATTCTGCACCAGCAGAAAATAGAGCCAATAAGTCAATCCAAACATGATGATGTGAGTCGCATAATTGTTTTTGTATTGAGAGAAGAAAGGGTCTGTTCCAGACTTCACTGCTTTAACAGCAGTCGTATTCCATGGCCCTGGGAGAGGATGTTTGTTACATTGCATGTGTGTTTTCTCAATTAGCAAGGTCTAAAAATGGAGATCTTATTGAATTCTCTTAGAAATGAGGGTTCTTTAAGGGTTCTTGGGTTTCAAAAAGGAAACTCCAGCTAATACATACACCGTACATCCATTTAGGGAATATGATTCTTTAGAGGTTTACTGGATAATAAAGGAGGATTCAAAGCTTACAAGAAATTGTTCTACTTAGAAGATCTACAGGTAGGGAGAAAAAAATTCCAGAGGGTTTTAAATTGCACAAAATGCACCACAAATTGCAGCAGATAGAAGGAAATTTTGGTAACACATTAATGAGTTTTCCTGAGACGTCGTCCAAAAACACCTCTTACCACCACCCATACACCCAAATCCCCCCACCACCATACCCACCATCACCCCTCCCACCTCCTACCACCACCCATACACCCTAACCCCCCTCACCACCATATCCACCCTCACCCCTCCTACTCCCACCCATACACCCTAACCCTCCTCACCACCATATCCACCCCAACCCCTCCTACCACATCCAGCATAAACCCTTTCTACCACCGTATCCACCCTAACCCTACCTACCACCGTTATCCATCCTAACCCCTCCTACCACCGTATCCACCCTAACCCCACCTACAACCACTCATACACCCTAACCCCTCCTACCACCGTATCCACCCTAACCCCACCTACAACCACTCATACACCCTAACCCCTCCTACCACCGTATCCACCCTAACCCCACCTACAACCACTCATACACCCTAACCCCTCCTACCACCACCCATCCACCATCACCTCCTACAT
Organism: Hemibagrus wyckioides; assembly: GCF_019097595.1. Classification (NCBI taxonomy): domain Eukaryota; kingdom Metazoa; phylum Chordata; class Actinopteri; order Siluriformes; family Bagridae; genus Hemibagrus; species Hemibagrus wyckioides. The sequence continues at coordinate 23,040,527 of NC_080723.1, forward strand.
TTTTAAATCTTACAAAAAAACACACCACAAATTGCAGCATATAGAAGGAAATCTGAGTGATGCATTAATGAGTTTTACAGAGATGTGGTCCAAAAAATTTTATTCAATGGTTCCTTAAGTGTGTTATGGATATTTGAAGATTCTTAACTTTTGTCAAAAGTGTGATGTTATAGTTATAATCTTTAGAGGTTTCCCTAGATGGACAAAATGGGTTCTTCACTGGATGAGAGTTGATAAGTTTCTTGGTGACATCCTCAGAATGTTCTGTTTTCCATAGACATTGTGTAAAAAGGGATGATAGTTAATACAAACACTCTTAAAAAGGTTCTTTATGGGTTCTTTAAAGCTTTAATATTCAGTTATGAGTTCTTACATTTAACATTTGCTCTCTGTTCCTTCATTACATAAGGTATCATAAAGTCTCCTATCATCTTGTAGTGTATCATAACATCTTATCATCTTATAAAGTATCCTAACATCTCACATCATCTCATAACGTATCATAATGACTCATATTGTCTATTATCATTACATAACGTATCATAACATCTCATAGCATCTCATATTGTCTCATAAAGTATCATATTGCCTCATAAACATCTCATTATGTCTCAAAACGTCTCTACTCTCTGTAGTGTGCAGTGCCAACATCTCTGATGTGAAACAACAATTCAGCATCAGTAATAAGGTTTTATATTTACTGTTCAGTCACTGCAGATCACAGGAACTGACAATTTCTGGAGAAACGTCCAGAATTTTGTATTATCATGAACCAGACTGGTCTGAAATGGACTGGTGTAAATCTTTCTCCCTCCATACAGCTTTGCTCCTACATGGCATGTTATGGCTTAGCTCTGCTACATCACTAGCCATAAACACACAACACACACACACAGCATTGTGTAACAGGTCAAATCAGGTAGGAATATAACAGATGTTAACCCCCTGACCTTCACCCTTCAACTTCACTCATTATTAACATTATGTCCCAGCCAGCTCGTGATTGTTCCTCTAATGTACAGATTTCAGCACCTGGATGGAGCGCAGTGTACCAGCGTGAATCAATCAGCTTCCTCTGCTTTGTTGTTGAGGAACCTTGCTCCTGTAACTGACCTCTGATTGAACCAGCCAGAGGAGGACGATTTCATTCAAGCAGTTCTAAAGTAAAAAACGTTAGCCACCGCTTTCCTACAACTCCGACCTCCTGACCCTGTAACTGCGCTCGGAACGGCGAATGAAATAATCAATCTCCAATCTCCAATCTCTCTCTCTCTCTCTCTCTCTCTCTCTCTTTAACACTTCTAGAAATAGCGTGTGTGTGGGCGAGTGCTGTGGAGGAACAGAGGAGGAACTGAAATGTGAGAAAATGAAGCTAAACATATCTGCAGTTCAATGGCAGTGCATGGACCCGCCTCATTCAGCAGCCACATCTCCATCCTAACCATCGTTCCTCAATGTTTCATTGGTTTATGCTACACACACACACACACGCATACACACACATGCATATACACACACACACACATCCAGATCCACTCATGCTATTACAAACACATTAAACTGACAGCATCATGACAGCTCCGGTGTTTTTCAGATTGTTGCTGGATTATGATGAGATGAGTCACGTTATCTCTGCTGCAGGGTCACGCCGTAACACATGAAGAAAATTTATCTTTTTTTTTTTAAGCTAAGCTAATTAAAATAAAAGTTTCGCTAAATGCCATACACACCAAGAGATTGCTTTAGGCTGAGGAGATTTTTTTAATGATCACAAAGCAGTCAGATATGGCTACTTTTTCTTTTTCTTCTTTTTTATTTATTTATTTTTTGTTATTAATTAAAATCAGCATAGATCTTTTATTATTATTATTATTATTATTATTATTATTATTATTATTATTATTATTATTATTATTATTAATGCTGCTGTATCTTTCAGCCAAGTAATTAAAAAAAATCCTATTATGCTAGATAAAAAAGATCCATGTCACAACTAAAATGAAACTTGTAAACAAAAAAAGTAAAAAAATAATTGCAGCATAAAATCTAAAGTGTTCAGCATTATGCATCTCATTCAAGCATTTTCAGCATTTTATCAATTTTTTAAAATGATTTTTGTAATTAAATCTAAAGTTGAATTGAATCTCTGAATTTATTTCTATTTACTTCTATAAAGCTGCTTTGTGAAAATTTCTACGGTTAAAAGCACTATACCAGATTTCATTGAATAGAATTGAATATTCTTGAATTGCTATATTTATTTTTATCTGATATCGAACCTTTGTCACTTAGGATCGGTCTTGTTTTGTGGGAGTAACTCTTCAAAGGAGGATAGATTCATTTAGGGTTGATTCAGGTTCAACACTGAGTTGGGGCCACAAGGGTTCTGCAGAGAGTACTGGAGCTCCAGAGGGACTGGAGTTAGGAATGGTTTTGGTTTGACAGGCCAAATTAAAACATTCTTACTGCGCTGACGGTTTCCTGAATGTAGATGAAGGATTATCTGGATTCAGAGATCTGCTCTCATCTGCTGCGTGTCATTTCCTCTTGGATTCTCATTGGCTGATTCTCAGAGCAGGTCTTGCTGCTAGTTGCAAAGCTGTACAGACCATGTGATTTCAAACACGGTTAAAAATATCACCTTCTCACAGGCTGAGAAAATTGTGTCGCTGAAACACACACACACACACACACACACACGCTACACCAGCTCCAATCACCAGGCCCCGAAATACTCCGACTGGAAAATCTGAAAGTTTATAGTATACAGGGTGCACTAGGCTTTACCTTTGGATATTATATATTAAAATAAAACAGGGCGTTGTGGGGGTGGGATTGTGGTGGGGGGGGGGTGTCTTGGTGTCCATGGTGCCTCATCTAGGGTTCGAGTCTCAGCTTCTTCCTGTATGGGATTTCCTCCAGGTACTCCGGTTTCCTGAGTCCAAAGACATGTTATCGTAACGTTTCATATTGTCTCATAACATCTCTTAATGTCTCATAATGTCTCATATTCTCTCATAATGTCACATAAGGTCTCATAATGTCTCAAAACATCTGTCATCTCATAATGTAGCATAAATTCTCATAACATCTCATATAATCTCAAATTGCCACATATCACTTCATATTGTCTCATATCATCTCATAACATCTCATAACATCTCATATCACCTCATAATATATCATAGCATCTCGTATAGTCTCATAATGAATGATATCTCATATAGTCTCATAACATTTCATAATGTCTCATATCGTCTAATATCACCACGTAACTTCTCATAATATCTCAAATCATCTCATAACCTCTCACAATGTCTCATATCATAATATTATTGCATAACATAGCATAATGTCTGGTATCATCTCATAATGTATCATAAAATCTCATAACATCTCATAATATCTTATAATGTAACACAATGTCTCATAACGTCTCATATCATCTCATAATGTAACATCAGTAACTTCTCGTGACCATGTGCTGGAGAAGTGCTTCAGAATACGTATGGATGGATGAATGGAAGATAAAATGTGTGTGATAGCAGTGATCAGACCAATGAGCTGCTCTTGTGGATTTTGGAGCTTCAACCATCATCTTGCTTCACAACATTGTAAAAGACTGGAGCCTTGCTCCAGACTGTCTCTGATTGGCTGACACGTGGTCATGTGACAGTAAGGTCTTTTCAATCATTCCACACTGACCACCAAAGCCTCGTCCAATTATTATTACACGATTTAAGCAGAGTGTTTTTAGTGAAAGTCCATGATGTTGATGAATAATATAAAGGAAGCAGAATTCTGTATCTTTCTGGCTTTCTCATTTACAGTCAGTTAAATGATTCATCAGAAAATCTATGAGTCCAGCAATATTCCAGTCTGTAGAGCCATTTCTACAATGTTTTTTTTGCTTCAAACATGTAAGAGTCATGAATATCAACCGGTTCCACCTCCCACACCTTGAGAAAGACTTTGAGCTGAGGATTTTTCTCCACATTCAAAGCTGGAATTTAAGATCCAGGAGACGAGCGCAGGCAGAGGTCGGAACTTAGGAATGATTATGGAACGTGGCTCAGAATCGCAGGCACATAAATGCAAAGTTGATGCAGGAGTTCCCGAACTCACACTGCTTTATTTCACCAACAGGATCGTGTGAGAGACTCAGTATTATGAATACGGCACCGGCTATAAAGTGTGTTACTATTCTGAAACCTTTCTGGGAGTCACAGTCTAACGAGCGGTGTTTACATTACGAGTACGCATGCTATTTTAGTCTTTATCGCTATCCTGACACGCTGCACTGGTGTAGGAGTCGAGCAATAAAAATGGACACGTTTCTCCATCCATCTTCCTCCACTAGTTTGCTGACAAACATCCAGTGACTCGGACTGAGAGGAAGAGCAGAAGTTAAGAAAATAAAGTGAATGTTACGCAGAAATATCCACTGAATCTGGGGCTGTAAGGGTGAAGGGAAATAATGATGAGGAAGCAGAATGTCTTGTGATGGAGATTTGGAGCGACTGTAATATGGCGCATATTTCTTTGTGTGAACTGTAACTACCTGGGTGAAGCTGGAGTTAATCCACGTTCCGTTTGAAGCTGGATGAGACGGCGGAAATAAGACTGACCTTTCAGACTTCATAAAGCTCCAGAGTCCAGAAACCAACCTCATGCTTTCCAGTGCAAAGAAGAAAATTCCTCTGGGCTTCAGTTATCTCACACCTACCTGAGGATTAACACTTTACCGTAGTTTATAAAAAAAGCATCTCATAATGTCTCATATCATTTTGTCTCATATAGTCTTAGAATGTCTGTATCATAATGACTCATATCATCTCATATAGTCTTAGAACATCTCATAATGTTTCACAATGTATCGTAACATCTCATATCATCTCATATAGTCTTAGGATGTCTCAATGTCTCATATCGTCTCATACCATTTCATAACATTTCATAACGTATCATAACACCTCATATCATCTCATCTAGTTTTAGAACATCTCATAACATCTTATAACATGTCTTATCATCTCATAAAATAACGTATCATAACATCTCATATCATTTCCTATAGTCTTAGAATCTCTCATAATGTCCCATATCATCTCATAACATCTCATATCATCTCATACCATTTCATAATGTCTCATAATGTCTCGTATCATCTTATAACATCTTGTATCGACTCATATAGTTTTAGAACATCTCATAATGTCATATCATGGCATATAATAACGTATCATAATGTCTCAAATCATCCTATAATGTCTCATATCATCTCATATCGTTTTAGCATGTCTCATAGCATCTCATATCGTCTCATATAGTTTTAGAACATCTCATAATGTCATATCATGTCATATAATAATGTATCATAATGTCTCAAATCATCTCATAATGTCTCATATCATCTCATATCATTTTAGCATGTCTCATAGCATCTCACATCATCTCATATAGTTTTAGAACATCTCATAACATCTCATATAATTACATATTACAACGTCTCATAATGTCTCATATCGTCTAACATATCATAGCATCTCATATGATCTCATAACGCCCCATATCTTCTCACAACATCTCATAACATCTCATAACATCTCTACTCTCTGTAGTTTGCAATGCCAGTGACTGTGATATGAATCAACAATTCAGCAGCAGTAATAAGGATATATATTTAGAGTAACTGGGTTTTATTCCACAGGCGAAGGATTTCAGTGTGTTTCTGTACAATTTAATATTTTTTACATTAATCAGTAAAATCTGTGATCAGCTGCTGCTGTAGTTTATAATGTAAGCAGGTTTTAACATCAGTAACTTCCTGGAACCGTGTTGGCTGTAAGAAGCTCGATGAGCTCAATGAGTGCCGTATGTTTCAGACGTATGATAAAATATTCAAGTGCAGCACATAAATACATCAATTATAAATAGAATAAAATCCTGAATTATAAATCTGGATAATAAAAGAGCAGGTGGTCAAGGCTTGGGGGTCTGTTGATGTATGACGTTGTATGTAAGTGCAGTAACTCCTGCACTGAGGAGAAACAGGAGAATACAAGAGCAAGACCCAACTGATGGAAAGGTTCTCACATAAAGAGGAAGTGGCACCAAGATGAGGTCCATGAGAGCTGAAATCCAGCAACATTTGGTCATAACACCGAATTCTCCCACTATTCACGCTCTCTACGACTGGAACTGGGCATTCTATGACCATCACACCCATACATACTGGGTGAACATCTCATCCCAGATTTATTCCCTCTGTGTTTGCTGTTATAATAAGCTTTACTCTTGTCTTCTGTGAAGACTTTTTAGATGTTGTGGAGACTTGGTGTTTAGTGGACTCTGATGTTGGGATGTTGATAAAGGTCCAGTTCTGGTTCATCCCAAAGGTGTGCAATGGGGTTGAGTCAAAGTCTGGACACTGGAGTTCTTCCACTTTCTCCAACATTCACCTCCACACCATGTCTTCATGGAGCTGTTTGGTGCCCTGGGGCATCATCATGCTGGAGCAGGATCTGAGTTCCGGTGAAGAGAAACTGTAAAGCTACAGCACACAAAAATGTTCAATACAATGGTGTGCTTGTAATTTTATGGCAACAGTTTGGGGAAAAAACACTTTTCTGTATAGATGTGATGTTTGGGGTGCACATACCTTTGAGCATATAGTATCCAGTGTATGTTATTCAGCATTATAACCAGCCTCAGTTACCAGACATGTTGATGCTATCTTTATAAGTAATACTGAGATGAATAAGACATTTGGCTGCCTGATCAGCCTGACAGGATGGTGATATTTTCTCTACTTGTATTTAAATCCTGATTGAAAATATCACCCATATTAATAGACAGCTAATATTTATACACTGTAGCTAGCAAACATTAACATCCCACACTTTCTGTTTTTAAAATGTTTCTGTCTGAATGGCTGAGCTCGGGTATTTCCAGCACATTTTGTGAGAGCTGCAAAACACACGGTTCAGTTAAACCCAAAACAGCAGTGTAACGGTGGACCTTCAAAGGGAAAAGGAGAGGTGAAATCTGGGATGTTTGGGAAGTAGTAGCAAGTTCCTACAGAAAAGAACATTCAGTTCCTATAGAAGATTGAAACTTTTAAAAATTACTGCAGAATTTCTGCAGATTTGTTCCCAAACCTGTTATGTGACGTCATCCCAAGACTCATTCGGTCAAATTCTTCCTCCATTCACGCTTGTGGACTTGAGTAGAGCTCTCAGACATGGTTAATACATGTGTGTGTCTGCACTGGGAGGAGTTTAAGAGAAAAATCTTGTGCATGTGATTTCACTGAGTCAAATAGTTTTCTGCAAATTAAAATGTTCCATTACAAATTTATAACCCTTCTAGATGATATCATTATTTTAAAAAATTTTTTATTTATGTGAGCCAGACCTTCTCGTCCAACATCAGTGCCTGACCTCACAAATGCACTTCTAGAGGAATGGTCAAAAATTCCCATGAACACACTCCTAAACCTTGTGGAAAGCCTTCCCAGAAGAGTTGAAGCTGTTCTAGCTGCAAAGGGCGGGACAACTCCATATTACATTCATGTGCAGGTAAAGGCAGACGTCCCAAAACTTTTGACCTGGCTCAAAGTCTCCACTCTAATTCATCCCAAAGGTGTTCTATGGGGTTGAGGTCAGGACTCAGTCAAGTTCCTCCACACCAAACTCACTCATCCATGTCTTTATGGACCTTGCTTTGGTCACTGGTGTGCAGTCATGTTGGAACAGGAAGGGGTCATCCCCAAACTGTTCCCACAAAGCAGGAAATTGTCCAAAATGTCTTGGTATGAAGCTGAAGCATTAAGAGTTCCTTTCACTGGAACTAAGGGGCCGAGTCCAACCCCTGAAAAACAACACCTGAACTCAGTGATCTGGAGGGGTGTCCCAATACTTTTGGCAATATATTTAATTTAATTTAATTTTTATTTACATATATACTAGAATTAAAACATTATGTTTATGATGTGTACAGAGGTGTTAGAAAAATAATTAACAATGCATTGTTGTGATGAAGCAGAGTTTCTGTCGAAGTATTTCTTTAATTATTTTATTACATCAACTTGCCAATTATTATAATTCTTATTAATTAAAGAACAAATTCAATCATACATTTAATAATTAACAAATTCTCCTGTACTGCACTACTGTCAGAGCTTCTGTTATAGAGAACTAATCAACCCTTTCTGACCAATGACAATCCAGTGGTGTAAAGTCCATCATTGAAACTGGACTCCTTCACCGTAGGCAGCTCGGTGATGGTGTAAAAGTGGACGTGAACCTCGACGCACTCAGAGGAAGGCTGCTGTCCAGATCCGTTCACCCCGTGGAGATGTGCAGACCCCTTCTATGAAAGGTGAAGGTCAGAGAATCAATGTCTCCGGGAAAGTCAGATGACCCCAGGAGACTGTTTGATCGTCATGCCGTCATGCTGCCTGTGTCGCTGCATGTGTTAGAGATCTGAAGTCTGTGTTCAAACTGCATGTGTCCACAAGTAAACACTGGACGTTGAGAAGAAAGACAAAGAACAAAGCATTAATCCAGAGAGTGGGACTGGATTTTTACTGCTCATGGAATGGAAATGGACCTATGAGACATTTTCAACGATGTTCTGGCTGTGAGTCTGATCTAAAATGACTCTGTTGGCTTTCAGTGTGTTTTAGACGTGTGTTTTTCCCTCTGTTGGAGAACCTTACACAGAATTTTCCTGGTTGAAGATCAAATCTGAGCTGCTTTTTAGATGAACAAGCACTTGGAGAACATCTCAGAGAGCAGAAATGGGTTTGAGATCAACATTTACTTTGCAGACACAAACATATAAAAAAACAAGAGATTAATAATAATAAAAAAAAACTAATAAAACACTACAAATTCTTAAAGTCCTGAGTGTCTACTTTTCATATAAGCTCCATATTTACCTCCACTGTGGAGTGGAACATGATGAAGACATTCAGTCATCAACATGGACACGATTTGGATGAAATTAGTCATGTTTACATTCAAAGTACAGTTTAATAATTTATTTAAAAGATATTATTTTATTGATCAGGTGTCTAAACAACAGTTTCTATATACTTAAAGGTATCCCTGAACGAAAACACAGAAATCTCTGCATGTGAAATCAGGTGTAATTTTCCTCCGACTCTTCTGTAAACACATCAACAAGTCTGTCACACACTGATGCTAAAACTGAGGCTGTAACATTTCACACCTTTTAATTTTTATTTTTTCCCCAGATGCAACATCTGATATATATATAAAAAATGTCTTGGCTCATAGATATTAAATTTAAGAGGAACGCTGATCTCTGTGTTAGTCTGTCCAAACCACCGTGTAAAGACGCGTTCATTTAGCTTAATAAGTCCAATAAAGTGCACAATCTGGCAACCCCGCGAGAGGTTCGCGTTTAACATACATACATAAAAAACGGTGAAGTGATTTGGTCTGTAGTCACGTGATCTATTCAAAGGATAATATTGTGATTGATTGGTTTGTTAGTGACGTGAGAGAGAGAGAGAGAGAGAGAGAGAGAGAGAGAGAGGGAGAGGGGGGGGGGAGAGAGAGACTTTTGATCAGTAGCAACCTGTTGTTGTAGCTCGTCGTTCACTTTAAGGTTCTCCTGCACCAGTTGAACGTTTCACGTGTAATCCGTGTGTGTCCCCCCTCTCCACCCCCGCCCCCCTCCCTGTCCGGTGAGGAACACAGACCGGGCGCGGAGGAGAGACGACGTATGATGTCGGTTTGGTGATGTGGTCGCTTTTCAGGGGCGCGCACCGGGGACCGTGTATCCGCCTTTCTCTGCGGCGAACCGGAGCAGGAGCAGGAGGAAGAGGAGGAGGAGGAGGAGAGAGACGCGGACGGACGGGCTGATCGCTAAACGGAGCCCTTCACCCGGAGATCTTCCACAAAAGAGTTTTTTTTCGGCAGCAGAGGGAATAAACGCGCTTCATCGTCATTTCTTGTTTTCTTTACTGGATTTTTTTTGTCTCCGCGCGCTCGCGTGACGCCGTTTATCGGGCTCGATGAACAGGTCGAAAACTTTGAGGAAACATGTCTGAAGATGCTTTCCGCTCCCTTTGCGTCGCGCGCGTTTGCTGTGTTTGGTGTCAAAAAACGAGGGAAAACCAAGAGCGCGAGGACGTGCGTGATCATCGGTGACATGAGCGGTGGTCGGATCCGCGCGGCTGGTTGATGGCACTGCGCGCCGGCGCGACCTGCATCGGCCACGTCTTGCGCAGAGTGCCGCGCTTGCACGGCTCGCGTTCGCGGCGCTCCAGCAGCCTGCTGTGCCTCTCCCTGAGCCACGACCGTGACCCGGGGACGCTTGACTGCAAGCGCCCGTGCCCAAGCTTTCCCGACTGCCACTGTCGCCACTGCCCGTGCCGCCGCGCACTCCCGGCGGATCCGCGGGGACATGAGCCCCACGCGGGCTGGCTCCGGGGCGCCATGAAGCGGCAGAACGTGCGGACCCTGTCCCTGATCGTCTGCACGTTCACCTACCTGCTGGTCGGCGCCGCCGTGTTCGACGCTCTCGAGTCGGACTTCGAGATGCGCGAGAAGGAGCAGCTGCAGGCCGAGGAGAAGCGGCTGCAGGGCAAGTACAACATCAGCGAGGACGACTACCGGAAACTCGAGACCATCATCATGGAGGCCGAGCCGCACCGGGCCGGCGTGCAGTGGAAATTCGCTGGATCTTTTTACTTCGCCATCACCGTCATCACCACCATCGGTGAGTCAGTGTGAGCTTCACGCGCTTCTTCTTCTCCTCGGAGTTTACTTCACCTGCAAACCTGCGCGCGGTTACCGGTGCAGTAACTTACATTAATAACACCTGTAGTTCTGAATGAACACCTTTTATCTGATCGAACTCACACACACGGATCACTCTTACAGCACATCAGTACAGCAGCTGGAGTTCAGGCCACGTCAAGGCCTTTTTTCTGTTTTCGCTGTATGACGAATACAACAAAGAAACCTCTAAAAACTATTTTGCAGTCATATGCAACATGTAGCATATAAATGTGTGTGTGCTGCAGGATGGATGCGCATTGCACACGACACACTGCTTAATCCTGCTCTAGTGAGCATCAGAAATCACTTCATCACAAATCACAGCAGAATGATCAGCATGTGGGGGGGGGGGGTTAATCTCACCTGAGGCTCGTTTTATTTCGCAACTGTGTACAAACTACGGGAAGTGTGGAAGTGATTTTTGTTTAAAAATATCTAAAATATAAAAGGCAGCAGCAGAAACATATTTAGTTCCAAGGTGGATGTGTGAAAGGGTGACATTCACAGAATCACACAGTTATAGATAGTTACTGTGGAGGGAAAAAAAGCCTCAGGGTTAGAGAGGAATGTGCAGCACGGGATGTGAAGGATGATTCCACACTTCATAACTTCCTAGATGTGTTTATTTATAAATCATTAATATAAATGAATAAATAAGAGTGATAAATAAGCTGAATGTGCGCGTGGCAGGTGCTCGTGATCAGCACAGGGAGCTATCCATTTTTCACTTGTTTCTCCTCACTAAAAAGTCAAAAAGTGGTCATCTGTTGTCCGGAAGTGTTTCCTCTCTTTACGGTGACTTAGTTTTTGCGGCATTCGATCGATGCAAAAGAAAAGCAATAAGAAATAATCTGGTTGAAAATGAAACTGAGTTTTAATCCGGTTCGTGTTTGTAGGCTGCGATTTCCGCGCTGCTCACTGGTGCTGAACGGACAGCGACAAACCGCGTTCACGAGCACGAGCGCGAGCGGGAGCGCGCAACTCTCTAAAAGCGCCTGCAGCAGCTTTTTCGAGGCTTTTTCGACAGCTTCGTGATTTCCAAAGAAAAACAAATGCAAACTTCTCAAACAGATAGGCCTGTGGGAAACTGCCCCCCCACTACAGATACACTACAGAGGAATAACAGAACATTGCTGTTTTAAGATACAAACCCAAAGCTTGGGGAGTTTATAACGCATTTAAAATACGTTATTAAGCATTAAGGCTCACTGTTGCATCTTTAAGGCTGTATTTGGAAGGAAAACATACATTAGGAAAAAGTATAAGAACGCTATTTTTTTAGATTATTAAAATATAAAACACTGATGTCTTTGTGTGTGTGTGTGTTTGTGTGTGTGTGTGTTGTAAGCAGGTGCACGGCTTGTGCACACACCTACAGAGAATAATTCACTCTGCGCAATCAGAATAAAGAGAAACTGACTGAAGACGCGCTCTCAGGAATAATAATGGCTTTATTCAGTTTTTCCTCCTTTATCCTTAGCTGCATATTTGCCATCATTCCCGGTCAGGTCCACACTCTGTAGCTTTAATGTGATATCATTTATCATTAAATATATACTTATACCTTAATTATCGTTATATACCTCGTATCTAGGTAACATTCATACTCAGACCCATGATGACTCCATGTCTATGTAGAGAAATAAATGACACTTGATTTATTTCGGAGTGTGTACAGTATCAAGTGTGTGTGTGTGTGTGTGTGTAGTGTGTATACTCACAGCCTGATCGCACTTCTGAGGAGATTAATGTATCGTAAATGTGTCTAAAAGGAGTGAAGTGAGATTTGCCTGGTAGTGTAATTGGTGTTAGGTCTCTCCTGATGGAATGGTGCTATTTTCCACTTAGTCACTGTGTGATTGACAGAGAAAAGTGATCACACACACACACACACAAACACACACATTATCATGACTCGGATGACTTAGAAATCTATTTATAGGTTTAATGGTGTGTGTGTGTGTGTGTGTGTGTGATCACCATCATGGTCTTCCCCTGCTCCACCATCAGCCTACAAGAGTACTACAAATTTCCACTGCTTTAATAAATGTTAATGAGGAAATTCTAATTATGTAAATGAGCTCTTTGCTTTCCTTTTTTTTTTCACCAGGTGAGGTAAGATGAGGCTGTAAAGGTGAACTAAAAATAACAGAGGCTCATATTCTCACACGCATTTGCATTTATTTACCCGAGCGAAGCTTCATCTAATTAAATATGCACATTTCATTTGCTTTAGTTTATTAAACAAAGTCCTACTGTGTATTTCACACTGAAATATTTTAAATAAAAAAAGGTAGGTAATTATTGTAGGTAATTTTTAATTTTTAAGATCAACATTAAGTTATTTTTTATTTATTTAATTTTTTAGATGCCTGTAGTTATTTATTTTTAGATTTTATTTATTTATTCATTTATTTTTTAGATGCCTTTCCTTTCCATTTATTTTTCTAGATGCCTTTCCTTTCTTTAGTTAGGTCTTGTTAATTTTAGAATTTAATTTTTATTTATTTATTTTTAGATGATTATTTTATTTCTTTACATTTCTATTTTATTTAATCATTTTCTAATTTTTTTTTCTTTGCTCAAAGGTTCATTTTTTTCAACACAGAACAATTTGTTGGAATGTCATTAATTTATCATTTAATATTTTTTTCAATGCCAAATCCAACTGAAGTTTTTTTGTAAGGATAAATGTGTTAATGTACACACGTAATGTATAATGTCACGTATGGAAGAAGTCTCCAGTGTCAGCTCTGAGTCACTTTAAGGTTTAATACGTCACTGTTGCTATAGTAACGACTTGTTCACAAGGACATAAAAAATGTGTGGTGAATGTTGTACCACATAAGGAAGGAGTCTCCAGTGTCAGCGCCCTGCCACAGGCAGAGGTGGAGCTGGAACTTTAAAGCCTTCATTTTATCGTTGCTATAGTAACGGCTCCTTCACAATGGGTTAAGTAAGGAGAGGTTTAATGTGACGTGTACGGAAGGAGTCTCCAGTGCCACAGGCTGAGGTGAAGCTGGAACTTCAAGGCTTCATGTTATCGTTGCTATAGCAACGGCTCCTTCACAAGGACATAAAAATACCGTGGTGAATTTTGTAGCACATATGGAAGGAGTCTCCAGTGTCAGCACTTTGTATCAGTGTGAGGTTTAATACGTCATGGTTTCCACAGTAACGGCTCATTCGCAGGAACGTGTAGAGTGGACGTTCGACATAAACATATTAGAAAAAGACGTCTAGAGATCGATACGTGAGGAGACGTGTGTGTAGGATTTATGGAAGGAGTTTTCTGTGTATTTTTACTCATGAACACTGCTCCAGGTTTAAAAATAAAAACGAAAATAATAGATAATAGTAAAGATGTAACTTTGAAAAGGACAACAAAAACAAAGCAGCATGAATAAAAGACATGACGTGAATATTAAAGCACACGATGATAAAACATTGGAATTCTGGATCTTTAGATGTTCCACAGCGGCAGTGTGGAGTCGATCCCGAGCTCGAGCTCCGTGAATCACACAGCCTACAGTCCTGCAGTTAAGCAATAAGAGTTCAACTCCAGAGACGTTTCATTACTGTGGGTTGCCTGGAAATGCGTTATTAATTACTGCAGTGTGACGTGAGAGTGGACGAGGTGCAGCGGGTCGTGATGTCGGATAAGGAAAGCTTTGGTTATTCTTCAGAATGATACTGTATCTAACGTTACTCTGATCCTTTTTTTTGTGATAAGTTCTCCATGGTGGGAAAGATGAAACCCTCCCAGTGTTTTATTTCTTATGTAACATGTTTTAGTTGATGCATGAGCTTTCGTGGCTCAGACTCTCAGAGCTCTACCGGAGCGTGTTAGAGTTCTGTTGATGTGACAGATGATGACGGGTTTTCATCTAAAATTCTTCTACAACAACCCGATAAAGCAAATTTAAAGGACTGGATGACAAAAAAAAAGAGAGAAAAGAAACAAGAATGGAGGGAAAGGAGAAATAAGGCAAGGGAGGAAAAGTTAGAGGAGGAAATGGGGAATTAATAAGGCTGAGAAAAATTCAGGAAAATAAAAAACAGGAGAAAGAAAGAGAGAGAGAGTAAGAAAGAGAGGGAAGGATGGAGGGATTGAATGTGGGAGGGGAAGAAAAAAGGAGGAGGGCAAGAAGGGAGTAGGGAAAAGAGCATGGATTAAAAAAAAGAGTGAGAACGGAAGAAGTAAAACAAAGTAAAACAAAAGGAAAGAAAAAGAAAGGAAAGAAAATGACAGAAAAAAAGGAAAGAACAGAAAGAACAGAGAGAATGACAAAAGAAAGAAAGAAAGACATGAAGGGAGTGGAATGGAATGGAGTGGAAGTTGATGGACACTGAGACGTTAGAGTAAAGCTGATGGACACTGAGACGTTAGAGTAAAGCTGATGGACACTGAGACGTTAGAGTAAAGCTGATGGACACTGAGACGTTAGAGTAAAGCTGATGGACACTGAGACGTTAGAGATATGAGCTCAGAGCTGATTCAGCATATTTGAAGTCTCTCTGAAACTCTTGGGGGATTAGTATTGAGATCTGCTGACTCATCATCTGCCTCTAAGACAGGATCCATGATAATTTGAGTGATTAGACTCGGGTGGCTTACACACGGCATAGAGGAAGGGGCGGAGCTCAGATTTTGCTAGTAAGCCGACGCCCCCGGGCCAGTGTGATGTAACACAGTCGAGCAGTGGGAATATTTTGGGATTAATAATGAGACGTCTGTCTGTGTGTGTGTGTGTGTGTGTGTGTGTGTGGGGGTGTGTGTGTGTGTGTGTGTGTGTGTGTGTGTGTGTGTGTGTGTGTGTGTGTGTGTGTGTGTGTGTGTGTCTGTGTGTGTGTGTGTGTGTGTGTGTATGTGTGTGTGTGTCTGTGTGTGTGTGTGTTTGTGTGTGTGTGAGGAGAAAGATCCGGAAGCTCAGTGATGAAATGGTTTAGTGTTTTAGTGACTCATCATCACTCTGATGATGTAAAATAAAACATTCTTCTTTGTTCTTTCCTTTCTTTTATCCTTTATTTACTTCTGTACTCCTTCCTTTTTTTAGTCCTTTTTCATTCCATTTTTCTTTGATTACTTCCTCTTTCTTTCTTTCTTTCTTTCTTTCTTTCTTTCTTTCTTTCTTTCTTTCTTTCTTTCTTTCTTTCTTTCTTTCTTTCTTTTTCTTTCTTTCTTTCTTTCTTTCTTTCTTTCTTTCTTTCTTTCTTTCTTTCTTTCTTTCTTTCTTTCTTTCTTTCTTTCTTTCTTTCTTTCTTTCTTTCTTTCTTTCTTTCTTTCTTTCTTTCTTTCTTTCTTTCTTTCTTTTCTGCCTTCTAGCCCCTTGATTACCTCCTCACTTCTTTCTTTCCTCTCCTTTTCTTTCCTGTCTTCATAATTATTTTGTTCTTTTCACTTTTTGAAATGTCTTTTTGCTTTTTCCTCTTCTCTTCTCTTCTCTTCTCTTCTCTTCTCTTCTCTTCTCTTCTCTTCTCTTCTCTTCTCTTCTTCCTTCTCCCTCTTTCCAGTTTTTCTCTGTCTTCTCACTGATTACGTCTCCTCACTTCTTTATTCATGTCCCTGTCTTTCCTTAATTTTTTGCTCTTCCTCTCTTCCTCCCAGCAGTTTCCTTTGCTCATTCAATCCTTTTTCTTTCTTTCTTTCTTTCTTTCTTTCTTTCTTTCTTTCTTTCTTTCTTTCTTTCTTTCTTTCTTTCTTTCTTTCTTTCTTTCTTCCTTTTGATCCTTTTGTACTTGTCTTTTCCTTGTCGTCTGATTGGTTTTATGATGTAATTAAGACGTGAAGCTCGTTTACACATCAGCGTGTCATGGCTCATGGGATCATTTCCATCATTTCCGCGTGTCGTGTACAAACATGTCCTGACAGTGGAGCTAATAACTTTTGCTAGCCTCTGTTTACTCGGCTCAGGGCCGCTGCGTCTGGGTTTAAAGCCTCGATCAGAGCTAATTGAAAGCATCATTAGTGTCCGTGTGTCAGGATTAGCGTGAGTTTACACACAGATCTGCTCATATGTGGAGTTACCGGTTGCATTATCGACCGTTGCCATGGCAACCTTGTACATTGAAGACGTCTGGCCAGACAAACCCGCTAATAGATCTTTGTGTGGTTGATTCAGAGCGCAGAACTGCTGTAAATGCTGTTCAGAAATAATGGCACCCCTCCCTCCTAGCTAGAGATCAATTGCTTGGTCATCAGCCAATCAGATTTCAGCAGGTATTTCACCAGGTGTCAGCACTGGGATCACTGGTCTGCTGTTCTTTAAGAGCTAATATAACCCTCAAAGAGTGTACTGTATGCATCAAGTGTGTAATATAATTCTTTCTTTCTTTCTTTCTTTCTTTCTTTCTTTCTTTCTTTCTTTCTTTCTTTCTTTCTTTCTTTCTTTCTTTCTTTCTTTCTTTCTTTCTTTTCAATCTTCTTCTTCTGCTCTCTCTCTCTCTCTCTCTCTCTCTCTCTCTCTCTTTCTTTCATAATTTTCTTTTTGTCCTTTTTTTTATTCATTGCCAGCATGTCTCTCTCTCTCTCACACACACACACACACACACACAGACCACAGTCACTCTGAGGGAGAAATTTATCCTGACCTCATCTTCCCTCTGTTAAAAAATTGCACCCCTGCTGCATCATTAGTAGATTAGATTAGTTTAGTTACCAAAAATGTAAAATGGGTGGGGTTATGGATTAGGGGTGGGGTTAGCACTACTAGTAATATGCTAATTAATTTATTTGACCACATGGGATTCATGAACGAATAATCATATGCATTGACAGAGAGTTTATTACAGCTGCTGGGTTAAACACACACACTTTATTTTATAGCTCTGTAGATAACATGAATACAATGAACAGGATAATGAACAGGAATATCCAGGACCGATGTCGAGTCACGTGATGCTGGACGTCAGAGACGTGGCGTTTTTACGATGCTGGATATGTTACATTTTCCTCCATGGAGTTGGTCTCGGTGATGATGTGTGCTTTGTTTTATTTCCTGTATGATGTGTGCTTTGTTTTATTTCCTGTATGATGTGTGCTTTGTTTTATTTCCTGTATGATGTTTGCTTTATGTAGAGCAGCGTGATGTTGAGGGAGTGATAATGGAGATTTTATAATATCAGCATTATCAACATGTAGTCTCCATCTTCTTAATATTAGGCTTGGTGAAGGAGCCGCAGTCCTGTGTGCAGTTTTAACCCTTATTAATCATGCACTAGTCTGGAGATGATTCAGATTCATCATGCTGCAGAAACACAGCACCAAACACACACACACACACAAACATTATTATTTCATACAGTGCTGAGGAAACTGCTCCGACTTCAGCACACACACTACTGTACTCCAGATACAGAGACCACATACAAGTTCTTACTTACTGCAGTACACACACACACACACACACACACACACTACTGTACTCCAGATACAGTGACCACATTCAGGTTCTTAATTACTGTAATACACACACACACACACTTTACTGTTCTAGAGTCCATCATGACCCACAAACTCACTTTATTTCTCTCCATTTCCACATGTCCCACAGACTCCCTCTTCCAGACCAACTTACATTTAACTCATTCATACAACTAGCTAAAGGTCCAGCAGCTGGTTCTGGGATTCAAACTCACAACCTTCCCATCAGCCCAACATCTGAACCACTGAGCTACAGCTTCACCAAAGACAATACAAATACATTTACAATCCACAAATTGTATTTGTGTATACTGATGTCTGTGTGTATTTGTATTTGTGTATACTAAATGTCTGTGTGTATTTGTATTTGTGTATACTGATGTCTGTGTGTATTTGTATTTGTGTATACTAAATGTCTGTGTGTATTTGTATGGGGGGCAGTGGTGGCTCAAGTGGTTAAGGCTCTGGGCCGTTGACCGGAAGATCAGGGGTTCAAGCCCCAGCACCACCAAATTGCCACTGTTGGGCCCTTGAGCAAGGCCCTTAACCCTCTCTGCTCCAGGGGCGCCGTATCATGGCTGACCCTGCGCTCTGACCCCAACCTCCAAGGATGGGATATGTGAAGAAAGAATTTCACTGTGCTGTAATGTATATGTGACAAATAAAGGCTGTTTCATTTCATTTTTCATTTGTATTTGTGTATACTGATGTCTGTGTGTATTTGTATTTGTGTATACTGATGTCTGTGTGTATTTGTATTTGTGTATACTGATGTCTGTGTGTATTTGTATTTGTGTATACTGATGTCTGTGTGTATTTGTATTTGTGTATACTGATGTCTGTGTGTATTTGTATTTGTGTATACTGATGTCTGTGTGTATTTGTATTTGTGTATACTGATGTCTGTGTGTATTTGTATTTGTGTATACTGATGTCTGTGTGTATTTGTATTGTCTTTGGTGAAGCTGTAGCTCAGTGGTTCAGATGTTGGGCTGATGGGAAGGTTGTGAGTTTGAATCCCAGAACCAGCTGCTGGACCTTCAGCTAGTTGTATGAATGAGTTAAATGTAAGTTGGTCTGGAAGAGGGAGTCTGTGGGACATGTGGAAATGGAGAGATATAAAGCGAGTTTGTGGGTCATGATGGACTCTGTGTGCGAGAACCACTCAGGTGAGACAGATTCCGGGATATAAATAGAGAACCCGTGGTTCTCAATCAGGACAGGAAGCTATAACACAGTGCACTGGATAATAAAGTGGGTAAGGCGAAGGATAAATATAGCAACAGCTAAAAACAGCTCCAGGTTCGAGGCAGCACTTTAGTACAGCAGGCTTCATTTTATTGCCCAGTCTCACACTGCTGGATGTCCTTCACCCAGTAAACCCACAGTCTCACACTGCTGGATGTCCTTCACCCAGTAAACCCACAGTCTCACACTGCTGGATGTCCTTCACCCAGTAAACCCACAGTCTCACACTGCTGGATGTCCTTCACCCAGTAAACCCACAGACTCACACTGCTGGATGTCCTTCACCCAGTAAACCCACAGACTCACACTGCTGGATGTCCTTCACCCAGTAAACCCACAGTCTCACACTGCTGGATGTCCTTCACCCAGTAAACCCACAGTCTCACACTGCTCAATTCAAACAATTGACAATTCAAAATTTTTGCTATCAATTGAGTTGATTATGTAGTGGCAACCCTGCATTCATCTATTTTATATAATGCAAAAAACATTTAGTCATTTATTAATATTGTAAATATTTTGGTTCATTTTGTGTAACACACACACTCATGTTTGATCTTTTGTTCTGTGGACTGAATGACGTCCTCACGCCGAAGCGTAGCGCTCTGAGCTGAAGAGTTGTGACGAGTGTGTGTGACGAGTGTGTGTGATGAGTGTGTGTTCTATACACACACGTCAGCGCTGCAGCTCACACTGATTAATTATCACACTGTACAGCGACTCCACTGAGTGAAAAACACAGGACAGGGAGCATCTGTGTTCTCTTCACACCTGAACATGACTCAGAGTCGCAATAGACCCTGGCTTTCTTTTTTTTACCTCATGTCTTATGAACGTCATGCCTTTTGTACACACACACACACACACACACACACACAGATGGTGAAGTAAGGGTAAGTAAGAGATCAGGTAGCAGAGACGGACCTGTATTGAGTGTTTCGTGGGTTCGTTTAAAGCGTATATGTTAAAGATTAACGTTACAGAATGGAAAATTTAGGTGTAAATTTCAACAATTTGTCAAGAAAACAAACTGGACTATAATTTTTCCTTAATTTCTGCCTCAAAAAAGGACTTTGTGCCTCTGAAACATGGAGAAAATCTGTTTTAGCTGTTCATGACAATGCTGTTTCTAACATTATGATAATCAGCGGTCCGAGCCCAAAGGGTCATCACCTTATTGCTTTTTTTCTACATTGTTTTTTTTGTCCTAAAATGAGTCATGCAGACAAAGCCAGAAGTTTTCATGTCTGCTCTGTTCTTTGGTTCTGTGTAACAGGAACTAGCCTCTAGGAGTGACAGCTGCGAAGAGTGCTTGAACCCCGCAAATCGCTCTTTTGTGCCTACATATTTCTTTACTTAATTGGTTGAAATTTTAGAATTAAAAAAAAAATTAATTTAAAAAAATTACTGGATACACAGTTCGTCTCTTAATTTATGTACAATGTGCCTAGGTTTTTTTTAAGGTTAATTAAGGTTAAGGCAACACTGTAAGGTCAGTGATGTCACCACAGCAGCAGCATAACTAAGATGTAATACATATGTAACTCAGTTAGGGTTACACAGTCTCACACTGCTGGATGTCCTTCACCCAGTAAACCCACAGTCTCACACTGCTGGATGTCCTTCACCCAGTAAACCCACAGTCTCACACTGCTGGATGTCCTTCACCCAGTAAACCCACAGTCTCACACTGCTGGATGTCCTTCACCCAGTAAACCCACAGTCTCACACTGCTGGATGTCCTTCACCCAGTAAACCCACAGTCTCACACTGCTGGATGTCCTTCACCCAGTAAACCCACAGACTCACACTGCTGGATGTCCTTCACCCAGTAAACCCACAGTCTCACACTGCTGGATGTCCTTCACCCAGTAAACCCACAGACTCACACTGCTGGATGTCCTTCACCCAGTAAACCCACAGTCTCACACTGCTGGATGTCCTTCACCCAGTAAACCCACAGTCTCACACTGCTGGATGTCCTTCACCCAGTAAACCCACAGTCTTTCTTTCTTTCTTTCTTTCTTTCTTTCTTTCTTTCTTTCTTTCTTTCTTTCTTTCTTTCTTTCTTTCTTTCTTTCTTTCTTTCTTTAGTGTTTTCCTTCTTTCATCAATCCTTCCTCTGTTCTTTTACTTTTTTTACTTTCTTTAACTACTTCTCCTTCCTTCCTTCCTTCCTTCCTTCCATCTGTTATTCCTTCTGTTCTTCATTCCTACCATTATTTCATTTATTCTCCCCTCCTTCTTTCTTTTGTTCTTTTGTTTGTTCGTTCTTTTGTTTGTTTGTTCGTTCTTCCTTCCTTCTCTTTCTTTCCTTCCTTCCGACCAGAAGAATCTCTTCAAGTTTGTTGGTTGTGTTATTTTGAAATGTGTCACTTTTGACCAAGTCTGTTCAGTAAGTGATAATCAGTTCAATTAGTGTGTATTTCCATTCTCACGGAGGAAAGCGTCATTGTTAATTGGTTAGAGAAAGAGTGGGAGGAGTTTCATCCAATTAGAGTAGTGAGGGAAATGTTGACAGTTTGTTGCTGTTCGTTATGTGATAAAGGAGGTGTTTAGTTTGAGATGGAAGTGAGAAAGAATTCTTAGTTTCTTTATTTCCTTGTGTTTCAAGAAAACACTTGTCTTTCATTTTTCTCTGGATAAGAGCTGAATTGTTTCCTCTGGAAGTTCCTGCTGAAAGTTGTGTGTGTGTTTGTGAGTTGCGTAGCTTAAAGAACATTTGACTCCAGACATTGTTCAAGCTCGTTTAGATCGTTATCAGACTCTTTGAAGGACCAGATTGCATGCGAAATCCCTTTGTGCATTTCTAAAACCTCTGGCAACATGCGAGAGGATGTTTGCAGCTATTTGTAGCGTGGCGTGAAGGACTGTGTGCACTAGGTCTGAGAGCAACTTGAGGACATTGTTTGCTTGAAACTTATTTAGTATTCAGCTCTTTGAGAGTGAAGAGGACATGTTTTCAAATCAGTTTATTTGTATAGCGCTTTTAACAGTGGACTTTGTCTCAGAGCGGCTTTACAGAAATATAGAAACATAGAAATATTTGTTTTCTTAGGCCACAATGCATCTGAGCTATGTCTCAAGCCTGCAACATGTGTGTGTCTGTGTGTGTGTGTGCATGTCTGTGTGCGTGTGTGTGTTTGTTTGTGTGTGTCTGTGTGCGCGTCTGTGTGTCTGTGTGCGTGTGTGTGTTTGTTTGTGCGTGTGTGTGTGTGCGCGCGTGTGCTCGTGTGTGTGTGTGTGTGCATGTGTGTGTGTGTGTGTGTGTGTGTGTGGTGAGAGAGCAGCTCCGGGCCTTGGTTTCTGTGGAGACTCTGTGTAATTTGGTCATGTGTGCGGCACTAAGTTATGGTGGAGCAGATTGCAGCGTGGGGGCCGATGCCTCTCTCTCACTCGTCCCTGATTAATTACACTGAATGTTTCCATCGCCCTGACGATGGCCTGCGTCTCTCACCCACAATCCCCTGCTCTCTCGACTGTTAAGTACTGGCTAACCTCGATTTAGGGGTCATGATATCACCTGGGTGTGTGAAGTGATCAAGGTGTGTGTTTATGATGGAGTAATAAAGCAGAGTGTGTTTCTGATGAAGTGGTGAAGTAGGGCATGTTTCTGACAGAGTGGTGAAGCAGGATTAGTTTAGGGCTGTGTGGTGAAGCAGGTTTAGGGCTGTGTGGTGAAGCAGGTTTAGGGCTGTGTGGTGAAGCAGGTTTAGGGATGTGAGGTGAAGCAGGTTTAGGGCTGTGAGGTGAAGCAGGTTTAGGGATGTGAGGTGAAGCAGGTTTAGGGCTGTGTGGTGAAGCAGGTTTAGGACTGTGAGGTGAAGCAGGTTAAGGGATGTGAGGCGAAGCAGGTTTAGGGCTGTGAGGTGAAGCAGGTTTAGGGATGTGTGGTAAGGCAGGTTTAGGGCTGTGAGGTGAAGCAGGTTTAGGGCTGTGAGGTGAAGCAGGTTTAGGGATGTGTGGTAAGGCAGGTTTAGGGCTGTGAGGTGAAGCAGGTTTAGGGATGTGAGGTGAAGCAGGTTTAGGGATGTGAGGTGAAGCAGGTTTAGGGATGTGTGGTAAGGCAGGTTTAGGGATGTGTGGTAAGGCAGGTTTAGGGATGTGAGGTGAAGCAGGTTTAGGGATGTGTGGTAAGGCAGGTTTAGGGCTGTGAGGTGAAGCAGGTTTAGGGATGTGAGGTGAAGCAGGTTTAGGACTGTGTGGTGAAGCAGGTTCAGGGCTGTGTGGTGAAGCAGGTTTAGGGCTGTGTGGTGAAGCAGGTTTAGGACTGTGAGGTGAAGCAGGTTTAGGGATGTGAGGTGAAGCAGGTTTAGAGCTGTGTGGTGAAGCAGGTTTAGGGATGTGTGGTGAAGCAGGTTCAGGGCTGTGTGGTAAGGCAGATTTAGGGCTGTGAGGTGAAGCAGGTTCAGGGCTGTGTGGTAAGGCAGGTTTAGGGCTGTGTGGTGAAGCAGGTTTAGAGCTGTGAGGTGAAGCAGGTTCAGGGCTGTGTGGTAAGGCAGGTTTAGGGCTGTGAGGTGAAGCAGGTTTAGGGATGTGAGGTGAAGCAGGTTTAGGGATGTGAGGTGAAGCAGGTTTAGGGCTGTGTGGTGAAGCAGGTTTAGGGATGTGAGGTGAAGCAGGTTTAGGGATGTGTGGTAAGGCAGGTTTAGGGCTGTGAGTTGAAGCAGGTTTAGGGATGTGAGGTGAAGCAGGTTTAGGACTGTGTGGTGAAGCAGGTTCAGGGCTGTGTGGTGAAGCAGGTTTAGGGCTGTGTGGTGAAGCAGGTTTAGGACTGTGAGGTGAAGCAGGTTTAGGGATGTGAGGTGAAGCAGGTTTAGAGCTGTGTGGTGAAGCAGGTTTAGGGATGTGTGGTGAAGCAGGTTCAGGGCTGTGTGGTAAGGCAGATTTAGGGCTGTGAGGTGAAGCAGGTTCAGGGCTGTGTGGTAAGGCAGGTTTAGGGCTGTGTGGTGAAGCAGGTTTAGAGCTGTGAGGTGAAGCAGGTTCAGGGCTGTGTGGTAAGGCAGGTTTAGAGCTGTGAGGTGAAGCAGGTTCAGGGCTGTGTGGTGAAGCAGGTTTAGAGCTGTGAGGTGAAGCAGGTTTAGAGCTGTGTGGTAAGGCAGGTTTAGAGCTGTGAGGTGAAGCAGGTTCAGGGCTGTGTGGTAAGGCAGGTTTAGAGCTGTGAGGTGAAGCAGGTTCAGGGCTGTGTGGTAAGGCAGGTTTAGAGCTGTGAGGTGAAGCAGGTTCAGGGCTGTGTGGTAAGGCAGGTTTAGAGCTGTGAGGTTCTGTTTTGGCTTAAAGAATCTCTTCATCTTACTGGTTGTTCTGAAAAATCATTCTTACACTTCCACATTTCTGCAATTTCTATTGTATTAAAATTTTATTAAAATTAAAGTTTTGACATGCAAATGATCATACAGATTAGTCTCTGACATCATGCGACGCCACTTCCGCCCCAAAACGAGTTAGCAGTACACGGTACAGTGTAGACACCGCAGTGTGTGTTGTCACTGAGGCTTGCGGTTCAGGAACACAGTGTGCTGGCAGTTTAGCTTCCAGAAATCAGAGTTAATAACTGTCTCTGTCTCCCACTGCAGAAATAAAAACCCCACACACATCCAGAATCTAAAAACAGGCTGAAACAGACTCTCTTCAGAACACACACCTAATACACGTGCTAATTTGAATGAGTCCGATCGCACCTCGCCGGCCGAGCGCGTGCCCTGCTGATGAACCGCATTTTTTCTCAGTTTCTATTTTTAGCTCGAGCCCCACACACACACACACACACACACACACACACACACACAAAGGCACTGGAGTGAGTGTGAATCCGCTGCTCTCCGCAGAATAGCAATGCCGCCGTCGTCGTCGGCGTATTCACAGAAACGACACACTGTAGATTCTCATTAACATCCTGCCACTCAGCTCAGCCTGCTGAAGACCCACAGGGCCTTTCTGCGCAGAATTAGCATAATAACCAAGAGTTTCCTATTCTGTATTTTTGTATTAGACGATGGAAGAAAAGCAGGAGGGTTAAAATCCTCGCTTGGTCATGCCACTGTGTGTTTGTGTGTTTATGGACGTCAGTGCTAACAAAATGCATGTGTGCTGCTTTTGAGATGCATATGCGTGCAGGAAATAAAAGGACGTCTCCTCGGTGAATAGTGAGTGCACCTGAGTGCAGGTGTCATCCTCCAAATGCTATTCACCCACGACGAGAGCCAAAAAAGCCTTTGATGCTGTCTGTCATGTGTAGCATGAATACTACAGTGTGAAGGGAAGCCATTTCTCTCTCTCCCTCTCTCTCTATCTCTCTCTCTCTCTCATTCATTTATTCACCTCTTTCTCTTTGTTACACTGCCTTCACGCGTACTCCGTGTACCTTCGTATTCTTTCACCTGCGGTAATTGTAGCTCGCTGATGCGTCAGGATTCAGTGCTGAAATTGCTGCACTCGGATACGCTCTTAAAGATACGATCGGTGCTTTCCGGCCATTTTACGAAACTCGATCTGCACTTTGTTTGGGGAAATAAATGAAACAGCATCTGAAGTGAGTATTGTAATGATGTTGATTTTAGATACAGTGTTCATCTCGCACGCTTCCACAAGCATGAGTTCAGGATGCTCTTCCTCACACTGAAAAGAAAAGTCCAATATTGTCCAGTTTTATTGGCTGTCTGGTCATTTGTTTATTCCTATTAGCAGACCAAGCTCTTGATTATCTCCTGGCTTTATTATTATATCTGATGAAGCAGGATGAGAAGATTCAAGAAATTACGTCTGGGAGCCGTTCAAAACTTGTTAGCGTCAGTGGAAAGCCGAGCGAAGCCAACCGAAGTGATTTTATGAATTTTACCAATTTTTTTTCAGTCAGTGAAAGTTGTTTGGAAAGAGTCAACCCACGATACCAACAACTTTGCATTCAAAAGCTAGGTGATTTTTGGGGTGTTTTTTTGTTGACAGATTGGTGGTGTGGGCGGTCTGTTCTATTTTTAGCCCAAGCTTGGTGGCACGACTTCCTGTGAGGAGCCTTGACATGGAATGCTTGGCTTGGGTCAGTTCTTTGTAAGCAGCCATACAGTTTACATACGCTTCATATTTGGAATATTGGTCATAATTCAGGGCGGCTGGAACGGATTATCTGCATTTACATTATTTTTTATGAGAAAATTCATTTTGCAATACAAATTTTCACCTTAAGAACTCGCCTCCAGAATGAATTAAATTCCTATGCCGAGATTCCACTGTTTTACTTTTAGATTTCATAGTTCAATTATTTGTTGCTTTCATGGAATGTTTAATACACATCATATTAGACAACAAATAAAACAATATTAGTCAGTATTTTCTGTCCCTGATTTTTTCAGACTTTCAGCTAAACACTTGAGTCAAAAAAATAAAAATCTGGCAACCTTGGGGGTGACCTACATAGAGATGACTTTAATAATCACAATGTTGTTGCTGTTCATTCGGCTCCTCCCTGTTTGGGGTCGCCATAGTGGATCATTCGGTTCGCACGTTTCCATTTGGCACAGGTTTTTTACACTGGATGCCCTTCTTGATGCAACCCTCCCATTTAATCCGGGGTTAAGGTTTGATTCTCGGGCCGTGGCAGTGTGAGCATGGGATCCTGCCGCTGGACCACCAGGAGGCTAATAATCAGAATAAGGAAAAAAAATAAATTAATTAATCCATCGATATCTAAAAAGGGCAAATACCTAAATATTGATGTAATTTTTGTACTTAAAATAATAATTGGGAATTGGACTTAAAAGAATTCTTAATATTGCCATGTAGACGATGTGGGTGGGGTTTAGTTTACCTTATCCTCCAATCAGAAACTCTCCAAACAAACAAACAGCAGCAGAAGAAGCAGAAGCAGCATGGAGCTCCTGAGTTAGAATTAAAAGGAGAGTCGGTTTGTAACAATACAATCAGCTTGTCAGTGTATTAATGAATGTAATTATCTTCTAAGCTAAAAAAAACCCACACACTGCACCTTTAATCATGACCACCAGTGGAAGAGAAGACTAGAGGCAAGAAGTAGAACACCAGTTATAAACAAACACTGTCTTTTAAATCATATCTAATTATATCTTAGCTCTAGAAACAGCTTTAAACATTACATTTAACTGATCATGATTATGTCTGTGCTTCAAGTAAAAAAACAACAACACACTTTTGCGGTGTCTAAAATAATCTATTTTCATAATATATATTTAATGAGTTTGAGGTTATACATCATTATGGATTAAAACTACAACCATAAGCACCATTTAAAAAAGAAAAACAACAACAAATTTCCATCAGCAAATCCCATAAGCCCTAAAAGTTACATACTGCTGCTTTAATTAGCCTGCAAGCGCTAAAGCTTAATCCTAATGCTCTATAAATGACCCCTTTCAAGGTAAAGTAGAAAAATTCATTTCTACCCTCAACATTTATCCTAAGCTCTAATGTTTAATGTTTAAAATTCATTAAAAAACCCAGGCCTAGCGAGGAACTATCGTAGCGCATTTTCCTCCACGCATCCATTTTCTGCGCTGTCGGCTCGCATCAAGCTCAACCAGCAAAATAAGTTCCAGAAAAAATCTCCTTCCAGGTCACAGAGTTCAATTCTCTCGAGCTATTTTTACTCGCGGCGACCGAGGCAGGGCTCAGGCTTCAGGACGAGGCAGAAAAATCGCTGCTTAGCGATAAGTTGGAGCCCGTAGCGATGCATACTGGGAAGATTATGACATGTTGACATGATGGTATGAGTAATGATAGTGACTGGAAATAAAATGGGATGTGCGCTTTTATGGAAACTCGTGGATAAAAGTGTGGCTGTGTTTTTTTCTGCGTCAGTCTGAGGGACTGAAAATGTCATATCGCTGGAAAAAATCCCCAAAAGGAAAAGAAGCTATAATATTAAAGTGAAGATTTTCTTCAGTAAACTGACAGACAGTTCCTTCTGTTGTTTTTTTCTCTCCTTTTACTTTGATTCATTTCCTTTAAAGCGTAGTTCTTTAAACGAAGCGTAGCTGCAGGTATTAGATAAGAGGTGAAGAGAAGAAGAAAGGAAATGTGTGATATATAAATGTGTTGTTGTTTTCAGGACACCTGCTCACTATTACAGCTCTCAGCCTCATTAGCATCAGCATTAGCTCTCATCAGTATACGTTGTATATTTAGGGGCTTTGTTGCACAATACTGCACTTATCTAATTTCCAGATTTAACTCCACTGTCCCTGTTTACTCCTTCTGCCGCATTTCCTTGTTTTACTCTGGATATTCAGTCTGAATGTGTGACATTAAGGCAGAATTTCTGAAAGAAGTAACAGCAACTACTTTTCAATACTTCAAATATTACAACTATAATATAACATCTGTAATTCTGAAGCATAACATCTGTAACTAAAATGTAACATCTATAATTCTTAAGAGTAACATCTGTAACTAAAATGTAACATCTGTAATTCTGAAGCATAACATCTGTAACTAAAATGTAACATCTATAATTCTTAAGAGTAACATCTGTAACTAAAATGTAACATCTATAATTCTTAAGAGTAACATCTGTAACTAAAATGTAACATCTGTAATTCTGAGGAGTAGCATCTGTAACCAAATCGTAACATAGTTAAGTGAAACAGAAAATTGTTAACTGAAGCATAACATCAATAAATGTAACATCGGTGTAACTGTAACATAACATCAGCACCTCTGAAGCATAACATCGGTAACTCTGAAACTTAATTGTAATTAAAACATAACATCAGTTTCTCTCAAACGTAACATCTGTAAGTAGAATGTAACTAAAATGTAACATCAGTAACACCGAAATGTAACATCTGTCAGAAAAATGTAACATAAGTAACTGAAGCGTAACCTTGGTAACAATTTTATAGTATTTTCTATAACAAGGATTGTGTATGTGACAGTGTGAATCAGTCACTCTGAAACATAACATCGGTAACGCAATAAGCAATGGTTTTGGGGTTTTGTGTGTGTGTGTGTGTGTGTGTGATGCAGGATTCAGCATAATGATATTCATTGGGTTGGTAATGAGGTGAGCGCGCCACAGTTGGTCTGGGCCTGAGCAGACGGGGAGTGTGTGTGTGTGTGTGTGTGTGTGTGCGTGTGTGTGCGTGCGTGTGTGCGTGTGTGTGTGTGTGTGTGTGTGTGTGAGCTGAAGAGCAGAATCACACCTCTGAGAGCTGTGTGCACTTTGTCAGAGTGAGAGCACAGATATCATCTCTGTGTCACGACTGGAGCTCGAAGTGCACTGCAGGACTGACAGCTTTTTACTTCCCTCCTATCTGTCTCATTCTCTCTTCCTGTCTGTCTCACTCTCTCCTCCTGTCTGTCTCACTCTCTCTTTCTTACTCACTATCTCTTGCCATCTGTCTTACTCTCTCACTCTCTCTCACTCACCCCTTTCTATCTGTCTCACTCTCTCTCACTCACTCTTCCTATCTGTCTCACTCTCTCACTCACTCACTCTTCATATCTGTCTCACTCTCTCACACTCACTCTTCCTATCTGTCTCACTCTCTCTCTCACTCACTCTTCCTATCTCTCACTCTCTCTCACTCACTCTTCCTATCGGTCTCACTCTCTCACTCACTCACTCTTCCTATCTGTCTCACTCTCTCACACTCACTCTTCCTGTCTGTCTCACTCTCACTCACTCACTCACTCTTCCTATCTGTCTCACTCTCTCACACTCACTCTTCCTGTCTGTCTCACTCACTCACTCACTCTTCCTATCTGTCTCACTCTCTCACACTCACTCTTCCTATCTGTCTCACTCTCTCATACTCACTCTTCTTGTCTGTCTCACTCTTTCACTCACTCTTCCTGTCTGTCTTACTCTCTCATACTCACTCTTCCTGTCTGTCTCACTCTCTAACTTACTCTTTCTGCCTTTCTGCTCTCATATTTCTCTTGTCTCTGTTCTTTCACCCTTCCTGTCTCACTCTCTCTCATACACTCATTCTACCTGTCTGTCTTACACTCTCTCAATCACTCTTCCTGTCTGTCTGTCACTCACTCACTCACTCTTCCTGTCTGTCTGTCACTCACTCACTCACTCACTCACTCACTCACTTCTTCTTCCTGCCTGTCTCACTCTCTCACTTTTTTCTTTTTTTTTCTGTCTCAATCATCCTATTTGTCTCACTCTCTCTCACTTGCTCTACCTGCCTCATATTCTTTCCTACACTCCTCCTGTCTGTCTCACCCTCTGTCACTTCCTGTCTCTCTCTATACATTTATCATTCCTTTCCTTTATTACTAACCCTCATCCCCCCCCCTTTTCTCTTTTCACTATTCCATCGTTCTGTGTCTGCTTCTATTCATATCTCATGTTTCTCTTGTCTCTGTTCTTCTCTCTCTCTCTGTCTCTCTCTGTAGTAAGAGTGAAGTGACTGAGAGGGTTTGAGGATTGAGGATCTGATTGGTCAGTGTGACTCAGAGGATCTGATTGGTCAGTGTGACTCAGAGGATCTGATTGGTCAGTGTGACTCAGAGGATCTGATTGGTCAGTGTGACTCAGAGGGTTTGAGGATTGAGGATCTGATTGGTCAGTGTGACTCAGAGGATCTGATTGGTCAGTGTGAGTCAGAGGGTTTGAGGATTGAAGATCTGATTGGTCAGTGTGACTCAGAGGATTTGAGGAGTGAGGATCTGATTGGTCAGTGTGACTCAGAGGATTTGAGGATTGAGGATCTGATTGGTCAGTGTGACTCAGAGGATTTGAGGAGTGAGGACCTGATTGGTCAGTGTGACTCAGAGGATTTGAGGAGTGAGGATCTGATTGGTCAGGTCAGTGTGACTCAGGAACACTCTCTCAGCTCTACAGCATCTTCTCCCAGACACATGATGTCTAAAGTGAGCCGGTTTGTGGTGAACGCTGTGAAGATTCATCACCAGCATCATGTGCTCTAGGAGCAGCTCCTAGGGCTATACTTCATCTTCTTTTTTTCAGTTTTTTTTTTTATCTAAACATAACTTCTATTAGTGATACAGGAAGAGGAAATGAGTATAAGTATAGTTGCTGCTGCATTGTGGGTCATTTTTTGGCTCATTCCTCATTCCAAAAGCTTACCATATCACATTCCTCTATACATTTTCTATAAGATTAAAGAGTATATTAACTCAGCCATGACAGGTCTTCTGAGTTATTTTGGTTTTTACACACACACACACACACACACACACACATACACTTGTTTTTTTCTTCAGTAGAGGAGTTTTGGTGTAGGATCTGTCAGGAACTTTTCCTCCTGCTGCTTTCAGGTCGTCCTGCAGCTCTTTTCTACTGACTGCATACTTCTCCCAGACATTATAGATTGATTTATCTATCTATCTATCTATCTATCTATCTATCTATCTATCTATCTATCTATCTATCTATCTATCTATCTATCTATCTATCTATCTCTCTCTCTCTCTCTCTCTCTCTCTCTCTCTCTCTCTCTCTCTCTCTATCTATCTATCTATCTATCTATCCACAGTGTTACTTGCCGTGAGTTCGTCCATCAGGTCCAACATCACTGAGATGTATTTCACTGGTCACCTAAGGGGTGCATGCTGCTGGTTAATGTTGTTAATTAAAAGCTCTGTCTGAGTGTAAGATGAAGGTGGACACACACACACACACACACACAGACACACACACTCCACACTGTGCTAACCTTTGAAATGAGCTACATTAATTAGATAAACTAATTACGAGATTAATCTTGTGGGCAAAGGTCAGTCTTTTACACTGTGAAGCAGTGGGGGTGGTGGGGGTGGGGGTCGGGTTTGTCGAGGGTGTGTGTGTGTTGGAGGGGGTAAATTTCCGTGTTGTCTTTATGGCATAACTGCTCCTTAAGGATAGTTTTGTGTGAAACTAGAGATACTGCTCACAGTCTGTACATGTAGGTCCATCATTAAACCATAGGGGAAAAAATAAAAGGTGTCAGCTGTCTTGTCTGAGTGAGTGTGATACCGCTGTAGCCTTGTACACCATAGCCTCAGATCTCTCTTCCTGGCATACAGTAGAACTCACTGTGCTCTTCTGCTCTTGTAGCTCGTACACCTCAAGGGTTGATGTGTTGTGTGTCCTGAGAAGATTTTCTCCTCACTATGTTTGTAAAAAAAGTGATTTCTTTCTTTCTTTATTGTAGCATTCCTGTCATCTCAAACCAGTCTCTCTAATCTCCTCTGATTTCTCTCATCAGAGGTGTTTCTACCCACAGGACTGACTCTCACTGGATGAGTTTTGTTTTTTTGCACCACTCTGTGTAAATGATAGAGACTACTCCATTCCCAAACTTTATACTTCATTCAGAACTTTATACACCATTTTGAAACCTACACACCATTCCAAATTAGACACACCTATCTGATCTTTACACACCGTTCCCAAACTGCACACTTTATTCAGAAATTTACACACCAGTCCGATCTTTACACGCCATTCACACCTTTTCACACTGTTCAGAACTTTACAAACCATTCTGAAATTTGCACACCAGTCAGAACTTTACACACCATTCCCAATCTTTACACCTTATTCAGAACTTTACACATCATTCCCAAACTTTACACCTTATTCAGAACTTTACACACCATTCTGAAACTTACACACCAATCAGAACTTTACACACCATTCCCAAACTTTACACCTTATTCAGAACTTTACACACCATTCTGAAACTTACACACCAATCAGAACTTTACACACCATTCCCAAACTTTACACCTTATTCAGAACTTTACACACCATTCTGAAACTTACACACCAATCAGAACTTTACACACCATTCCCAAACTTTACACCTTATTCAGAACTTTACACACCATTCTGAAACTTACACACCAATCAGAACTTTACACACCATTCCCAAACTTTACACCTTATTCAGAACTTTACACACCATTCTGAAACTTACACACCAATCAGAACTTTACACACCATTTCCAAACTTTACACCTTATTCAGAACTTTACACACCATTCTGAAACTTACACACCAATCAGAACTTTACACATCATTCCCAAACTTTACACCTTATTCAGATCTTTACACAACATTCAGAATTTTACACACCATTCAGAAACTATCACACCAATCAGAATTTTACACACCATTCCCAATCTTCACGCACCATTCAGAACTTCACACACCATTCAGAACTTCACACACCATTCCCAAACATATCCACCATTCAGCACTTTGTGCTTCATTCAGAGGTTGACGCAGTTAGCAGTATGCAGCTGCGCTGTGTGTTCGACGCAGCTCTGAGCCCAGTCGGGATGCTGTGCTACGTTTATTAGCATATCAAACATCTGTTTTCCTTAAGTCACTGGTTGCTGATGAAGCTTCTGCTTTACTCGGAGACATTAAAGAGCTCTGCAGTGCTTCCTTCACCACAAGCTGATATTTTATTAATAAAGCATTAAAAATGAAAGAGATATTTTTGTTAAACATTGTCCCATGACTGCTGCTGCCAAAATCTACAGCAGGTGCTGTGTTTAATCTCCAATATCTGAACATCGCTGTAGAGTTTTCAGAGTGGATCACCAGCAGCTCAGGTACCGGGGGGGGGGGGGGGGATGTGGTGACAAAACTGCAGCTGTCCTCAGACCTCATGCTTTAACTGAGATACTTTACATAATAAACTAAATCACGCTAACAGAATTTAGGCAAAATTTACGAAATAGGTTTCAGTTCCGAAACCAGTAACCCCTGTCTCTCACTAAATGGTTTATTCCACTGTAGGTGGATTGAGTCAAGTGAGCTGTCTCACTAAACAAGCAAAAGAGATGTAAGGATTGCTAATATTTTTTCTCCTGGAGAACATGAAGGTGCTAGCAGCAGGGTTGCTGTTCTGGTTTCTGGTGCTTATGTAACAGATATGGATCAGGAGCCTGGTCCACCTGTAGTCCACCTGTTTATTCTGTAATATATGGAAACCAAATGGTGCACATCAATCCACTTCACCTACACAGTTTTTCTTTTTCCTGGGAGATGAAGAAGACAGATGTTAATAATGGCGTCTTGCCTCCTCAGCGTGTTACGGCAAAGCGACGCTGATGCAACTCTTGCACTGATATCAAATAAAACAACTCTGGTCTGCTGTATACAGAAAATGCGATGTATTTGAAGAAAATAAAACTATTCGTTAGATCACAGATGATAGAATAGAATCCAGTCTTGCTGTGTTCACCATGTAAAGCAGTGGTCACTGAGACGGTTAAGACTCTAGGGTCACTGATCAGAAGGTTGGGGTTCACCTGTTGTAGGAACCTTGAGCAAGGCCCTTAACCCTCTCTGCTCTGAGGCTGACCCTGGGAGCTGGGGAGTTCAGGGGAGCTGTATGGTGGCTGAAAGGTCAAGGACGAGTGAATATGATGGACAAGGACACTT